>NC_059160.1:25988405-26288405 GCF_019923935.1 Bubalus bubalis | reverse complement strand
CAGGAAGATACCCTAGAGAAGGAAATGGCAACCCACTCGTTGCCTGGAGAATCCCATGGACAGAGGAGCCTGGTGGGCTATAGTCCACATGGTCACAAAGAGTTGGACATGACTGAGCAACTGACCATTCAATATCACAGTAATCCAAGTCTATGCCCCAAGCAGTAATGCTGAAGAAGCTGAAGTTGAATGGTTCTATGAAGACCTACAAGACCTTTTAGAAATAACACCCCGAAAAGATGTCTTTTTCATTATAGGGGACTGGAATGCAAAAGTATGAAGTCAAGAAACACCTGGAGTAACAGGCAAATTTGGCCTTGGTATACGGAATGAAGCAGGGCAAAGGCTAATAAAGTTTTGCTAAGAGAACGCACTGGTCATAGCAAATACTCTCTTCCAACAATGCAAGAGAAGACTCTACACATGGACATCACCAGATGGTCAACACCGAAATCAGATTGATTATATTCTCTGCAGCCAAAGATGGAGAAGCTCTATACAGTCAGCAAAAACAAGACTGGGAGCTGATTGTGGCTCAGATCATGAACTCCTTATTGCCAAATTCAGACTTAAATTGAAGAAAGTAGGGAAAACCACCAGACCATTCATATGACCTAAATTAAATCCCTTATGATTATACAGTGGAAGTGAGAAATAGATTTAAGGGACTAGATCTGATAGACAGAGTGCCTGATGAACCATGGACAGAGCTTCGACATTGTACAGGAGACAGGGATGAAGACCATCCCCATGTAAAGGAAATGCAAAAAAGCAAAACGGCTGTCTGGGGAGGCCTTACAAATAGCTGTGAAAAGAAGAGAAGTGAAAGGCAAAGGAGAAACGGAAAGATATAAGTATCTGAATGCAGAGTTCCAAAGAATAGCAAGGAGAGATAAGAAAGCCTTCCTCAGTGATCAATGCAAAGAAATAGAGGAAAACAACAGAATGGGAAAGACTAGAGATCTCTTCAAGAAAATTAGAGATACCAAGGGAACATTTCATGCAAAGATGGACTCGATAAAGGACAGAAATGGTATGGACCTAACAGAAGCAGAAGATATTAAGAAGAGGTGGCAAGACTACACAAAAGAACTTTACAAAAAAGATCTTCACGACCCAGATAAGCATGATGGTGTGATCACTGACCTAGAGCTGGACTTCCTGGAATGTGAAGTCAGGTGGGCCTGAGAAAACATCACTACAAACAAAGCTAGTGGAGGTGATGGAATTCCAGTTGAGCTATTTCAAATCCTGAAAGATGATGCTGTGAAAGTGCTGCACTCAATATGCCAGCAAATTTGGAAAACTCAGCAGTGACCACAGGACTGGAAAAGGTCAGTTTTCATTCCAATCCCAAAGAAAGGCAATGCCAAAGAATGCTCAAACTACCGCACAGTTGCACTCATCTCACACTCTAGTAAAGTAATGCTCAAAATTCTCCAAGCCAGGCTTCAGCAATACATGAGCCATGAACTTCCAGATGTTCAAGCTGGCTTTAGAGAAGGCAGAGGAACCAGAGAGCAAATTACCAACATCCGCTGGATCATGGAAAAAGCAAGAGACTTCCAGAAAAACATGTATTTCTGCTTTATTGACTATGCCAAAGACTTTGACTGTGTGGATCACAATAAACTGTGGAAAATTCTGAAAGAAATGGGAATACCAGACCACCTGACCTGCCTCTTGAGAAACCTATATGCAGGTCAGGAATCAACAGTTAGAACTGGACATGGGACAACAGACTGGTTCCAAATAGCAAAAGGAGTACATCAAGGCTATATATTGTCATCCTGGTTATTTAACTTTTATGCAGAGTACATCATGAGAAACACTGGACTGGAGGAAGCACAAGCTGGAATCAAGATTTCCAGGAGAAATATCAATAACCTCAGATATGCAGATGATACCACCCTTATGGCAGAAAGTGAAGAGGAAATAAAGAGCCTCTGGATGAAAGTAAAAGAGGAGAGTGAAAAAGTTGGCTTAAAGCTCAACATTCAGAAAACGAAGATCATGGCATCTGGTCCCATCACTTCATGGGAAATAGATGGGGAAACAGTGGAAACAGTGTCAGACTTTATTTTTCTGAGCTCCAAAATCACTGCAGATGGTGACTGCAGCCATGAAAATAAAAGACACTTATTCCTTGGAAGGAAAGTTATGACCAACCTAGATAGCATATTGAAAAGCAGAGACATTACTTTGCCAGCAAAGGTCTATCTAGTCAAGGCTATGGTTTTTCCAGTGGTCATGTATGGATGTGAGAGTTGGACTGTGAAGAAGGCTGAGCGCCGAAGAATTGATGTTTTTGAACTGTGGTGTTGGAGAAGACTCTTGAGAGTCCCTTGGACTGGAAGGAGATCCAACCAGTCCATTCTAAAGGAGATCAGTCCTGGGTATTCTTTGGAAGGTCTGATGTTAAAGCTGAAACTCCAATACTTTGGCCACCTTATGCGAAGAGTTGATTAATTGGAAAAGATCCTGATGCTGGGAGGGATTGGGGGCAGGAGGAGAAGGGGACGACAGAGGATGAGATGGCTGGATGGCATCACCGACTCGATGGACATGAGTTTGAGTACACTCTGGGAGTTGGTGATGGACAGGGAGGCCTGGCGTGCTGCAATTCATGGGGTCGCAAAGAGTCAGACACGATTGAGCAACTGAACTGAACTGAACTGAGCAACTATCTCACACACACACACACACATCCCGTTTGTGGTTTGATGATTGCTGCTGATGGGATGTCCCCTGTCCCCCAAACTTAAAAAGCAAGGCAGGTTTGGAGCCAACACTGAAGAGGGAGGGGCACACTAATACCCATGACACTGGACATGATGTTATTCCCTGTCAAATGTATGTTGTCATGTTCAGTTCAGTTCAGTCACCCAGTCATGTCTGACTCTTTGCGACCCCATGAACCACGGCACACCAGGCCTCCCTGTCCATCACCAACTCCTGGAGTCCACCCAAACCCATGTCCATTGAGTCAGTGATGCCATCCAACCATCTCATCCTCTGTCATTCCCTTCTCCTCCTGCCCTCAATCTTTCCCAGCACCAGGGTCTTTTCAAATGAGTCAGCTGGCCAACATCAGGTGGCCAGAATATTGTAGTTTCAGCTTCAACATCAATCCTTCCGATGAACACTCAGGACTGATCTCCTTTAGGATGGACTGGATGGATCTCCTTGCAGTCCAAGGGACTCTCAAGAGTCTTCTCCAACACCACAGGTCAAAAGCATCAATTCTTCAGCGCTCAGCTTTCTTTATAGTCCAACTCTCACATCCATGCATGACCACTGGAAAAACCATAGCCTTGACTAGACAGACCTTTGTTGGCAAAATAATGTCTCTGCTTTTTAATATGCTGTCTAGATTGGTCATCAGTCAGTTCAGTTCAGTCACTCAGTCGTGTCCGACTCTTTGCGACCCCATGAATCACAGAACTCCAGGCCTCCCTGTCCATCACCAACTCCCGGAGTTCACTCAGACTCACGTCCGTCAAGTGAGTGACGCCATCCAACCATCTCATCCTCTGTTGTCCCCTTCTCCTCCTGCCCCCAATCCCTGTCAGCATCAGAGTCTTTTCCAATGAGTCAACTCTTCACATGAGGTGGCCAAAGTACTGGAGTTTTAGCTTTAGCATCATTCCTTCCAAAGAAATCCCAGGGCTCATCTCCTTCAGAATGGACTGGTTGGATCTCCTTGCAGTCCAAGGGACTCTCAAGAGTCTTCTCCAACACCACAGTTCAAAAGCATCAATTCTTCGGCGCTCAGCCTTCTTCACAGTCCAACTCTCACATCTATACATGACCACTGGAAAAACCATAGCCTTGACTAGACAGACCTTTGCTGGCAAAGTAATGTCTCTGCTTTTCAATATGCTATCTAGGTTGGTCATAACTTTCCTTCCAAGGAATAAGCGTCTTTTAATTTCATGGCTGCAGTCACCATCTGCAGTGATTTTGGAGCCCAAAAAAATAAAGTCTGACACTGTTTCCACTGTTTCCCCATCTATTTCCCATGAAGTGATGGGACCAGATGCCATGATCTTCGTTTTCTGAATGTTGAGCTTTAAGCCAAGTTTTTCACTCTCCATTTTCACTTTCATCAAGAGGCTTTTGAGTTCCTCTTCACTTTCTGCCATAAGGGTGGTATCATCTGCATATCTGAGGTTATTGATATTTCTCTGGGCAATTTTGATTCCAGCTTAGTCACAGCCAAAATGAACTGAAGTAGTTCAGTATCTTCAAACCCTCTTTTTAAACTAACAGGAAAATGAGGGATAGTACCACCTATTGTAATGTATTAGTTTACTCAATATCAGAATATATCTGTGTTGTTTCTAGGTATGATGGGGAAAAAATTCCAAAAGAAAAAAAACAAGTAAAAATCAAAGAATTTAGATGGGAAGGGAGAAGGGGTTTTGCCAACAGATTTTATGGAAAACATTAAATTTTGAAAAAAAAATTTAGTATTTTGTAATTCTATTGCTTCATTAAAAAAAAAAAAAAAAAAAAGCCGCCTCTTGAGCCCATCTGTATGGCTGGATCGCGGAGGACACCACACAGATGAACGCAGGACCTGCAGGTGTTCCCGGTGAGTCGGTCTAGAGAGGCAAGAAACAGCTCACAGAGTGCGTCCACCTCTCTTCACTGGTTGTTGTTATTGTTGTTCAGTCACTCAGTTGCATCCAACTCTTTGGGACCCCACAGACTGCAGTAAGCCAGGCTTCCCTATCCCTAACCATCTCCTGGAGTTTGCCCAAAGACAAGCTAAAATTGGGGAGAAGGAGCTCCACACAAGAAAGGTATTAAACAGACCATCAAAACACGGTTTCCAAAAACTGAACATGCTCTAGATTATAAAGCGATGTATTTCATTCCTAGAACCTTTTGATGTCTCTATTGTGGGCATTGGAGAAGGAAATGGCAACCCACTCCAGTGTTCTTGCCTGGAGAATCCCAGGGATGGGGCAGCCTGGTGGCTGCCGTCTATGGGGTCACACAGAGTCAGACACGGATGAAGTGACTTAGCAGCAGCAGCAGTGGTGTTTAGTCACTAACTTATTCCCAATTCTTGCGACCTCATGGACTGTAGCCTGCCAGGCTTGTCTGTCCATGGAATTCTCCAGGCAAGAATACTTCCTTCTCCAGGGGATTTTCCTGACCCAGGGATTGATCCCAAGTCTCCTCCATTGCAGGTGGATTCTTTACTGACTGAGCCACCAGGAAAGCTTGTTGTGGGTAGACAGGATACTTTTGTAAAAATCATTAAATGATTGTGCTTCTGAAGTTGCAGGGTCACATTCCACCCTCTAGAAAGCAGAGCAATTTTCACAAGGCTTGGAATCCTCTTGGATACCTCCTAGAGACCAGAACAAATTCCACGGCACATTTCTGTCCCTCTTCTTAAGTAAAGTAACTCAGCCACTCAGCTTACCCAATATTTGTTTCCAAAACCAGCTAAGCAAAAAAGATACTTCCTCCAGGTGTGGATGGGAGTAAATATGAGAATTTCAGAGACATTATTTAATGTTTCCCTTATGATCTGTCTCCTAGAAGAACATTTAATGCATCTTTTATTTTTATTAACTTTTATTGGTATATAGTTACTTTACAATGTTGTATTAGTTTCTGCTGTACAATAAAGTGAAGTAGCTATTTATATGGCAACCCACTCCAGCATTCTTCCCTGGAAAATTCTATGGACAGAGGAGCCTGGCGAGCTACAGTCCATGGGGTTGCAAAGAGATGGACAGGACTGAAGCAGCTTACATACGCACATACATATATCCCCTCTTTTTTGGATTTCCTTCCCATTTGGGTCACCATAGAGCACTAAGTAGAGTTCCCTTATACAGTAAATTCTCTGTTAGTTACCTATTTTATACATAGTATCAATAGCATGTTTGTATGGAAATCCCAATCTCTCAATTCATCCTGCCCACCTCTCCTTCCGCCTTGGCATCCCAACATTTGTTCTGTGTCTCTATTTCTAATGCATCTTTTAAATTTTCCTTAAAGCTGACCAGACACAATACTGGGCACATATAGGTAATCAATAAATATGTGTTTATTGATTTAAGTGCACATTTCAAAAATTTTAATTATAGGCCTCTCAGAAGCATTGTACAGCATTGATCTAATAGTCATTGGACACGTACTGTGTGAGGCACTTTATGGATGTCCAGGGAACTGAGGATGGAGTATGCCAGAATCTCAGAAGTTCCCACAGCATCAGCCTGTCTGTCCCACTAATCAAATAAAACTCAGAAACTGACCTGAAGAGGTGATCTAAAAGTCTCTTTAAACTGATCATTTTCAGGCTCGTTACACAATTTCTCATTAGAGTTTTCAGCTCTTTAGATTAAAAAGTCATAGACCCAGAACAAGCTAAGCACATAAGCAATATTTGGACCACCCGAGGAAGGCTCCTGCCTCTGTCAGCTCACTGACTGAACCAGACAGCCTAATGCCCATTCCCATCCCATTGCTCTGGAAGGCATCCACTGTGCATTAGGGCAACCTGGTGGTAACCAACACTGTCCATTAAACCTAGATCATGTTCACTAGCAAGGAAATCATTTTTAATGGAAAGAATTCCATTTTAACGTTCTATAACAGGCCATTTAGTAGTATACAAAAGGGTCAGAAGGGCTAATTAGGGACTATTTGAGCAAGTGTAAGTAATGTGGTTTTCCCAGGTTGTCAGTTGGGAACTCCAAATCCCTGAGCTTCAGAATACTTACATGCAGATATAGTATCTGATTTTATATACCTGTGGGATTATTTCAGTATCCCATAGCTCAGTTGAAATGTCAGGTTGTGAAATTTTGCTTCAGTAAAGCAAGTTTAAGTCACATCCATCCTTTTGATTTTTATAGGATCTGAGTGGCTAAAAGCCTGCTTCGTTTTTTGTTTTTTGTTTTTAATTAGCTTCATGAAATTCTTTTTTTTTTTTTTTTTCACTCTATGTACTTCAGTATAAACACTGAAAAGCAGAATCTCTTCTTTTCTACACAAGCCAGCATTCAGGACAGTAATTATCCGAATTGTTTAATTCTTGCTCCCTTCCTGTTTGCATGTAACACACTTTACCAAAATTTCCTCAACGTGAGACCTTTCTAATAGTTTCTTTTTTTTTCAGCAGTTGTGAAGGAAGCTGTCTGAGGAGAGGGAGTAATTTTGGAATTTGATAGCAAGGCCCCTGAGGATATGAAAACTCTCTCAAAATGCATTGTACTACCACCTGAGGCAAGGAAGGTATACTAGTTCTGAACATCTGGCTTGAAACTATTATTTACATAATGAACTCATTCTTTCCCACCCTCAATATTTACCTCTGGATCCTCTGCTGTCTCCCTCAGGGAATGCTCCAGAAAGCAGCGGAGCCATCCTAAGCCAGCCTGGGCCAGCTGGTAGCAAGCCTGGCCTCCACATCCACCCCCCCACCCCCCACACATCCACCACCCCACCCCCCACACATCCACCCCCCCCACCCCACCCCCACATTCACCCCCCCCCAACCTCTGCTTCATTCTTCAAGTTCACGTACAAGGTTTGTTCTCATGCTTACCCTTTTATGACTTTCACTTTCATTGTTTCCATCTAAGGTATTTTTTTCTGAATGTATGCATTTTTCCTTTGAACCACAACAAAAACTCTTTAGTTTCTTTTTTAAACAATTCTTTACCGAGGACCTCTTTTCTTTCCTTGTTTAATTTTGAACCAGAAGGGCAACTCTAGATAGAAAACAAGAAAGTTTAAAAGTTAAGCTTATGGGAAACTCACATAAAAGAATTGTTTAAGTCAACTGAAAAACAAATAAAGAACTAAAGCCAAAATTCTCTCCTAGATTAATTGATAAAAACAAGAGAATGCACAAATACAATGGAAAAACATGAAATTTTTCTGAAGTTAAGATTTAGCAACCAAAAAAATAGGACTCCCCAAGATAATCTTGGATAAAAAGAGCAAGGAGGAGTGGGAGATTTGTCCAACATTTTTATTAAAGTTCTAATATGACAATGTGGCATGTGAATTAGACTAGATAAGCAAAATAATGAAAAAGAGCAAAGAGCCCTAAAATAGTCCCACACAAATAATACTGAGCAGAAATTTGAGGTCAGTAAGCTGAGTAATAATTATTCAATGGGTCTAGAAAAATTGGTTATCTACAAGGAAATTGAATATTTTCTTTTTAACCTAGATCATATCCAGAAATCAGTTGCTAGTTGTAGAATTTTTAAATATGAAAAGTGAAAACTATAGATATTATGGAATAATGTATATGATATCTTTACAGTCTGAGAGCAGAGAATTTCTTAAACTAGAATAAAACTGGCATACCATACAGTTAAAGATAGGTACATCACTACATTGAAACTAAAAACTTCCATTCATTGAAAGACCACAAAGTGGGAGACTTTTGCTATATTCTTAACAAAGGATTTGTATGTAGAATCAGTAAGAAAAAGATAACACAACAGAGAAATAAGCAAAAATGTAAATGGACATTTTTTGGCCAAGGCAACACAAATAGCCCTAAGCATATGAGAAGATGCCTGTTCTTACTGGCAATCAAGAAAATACAAATTAAAGTCACAGTGAGAAATGAGTAATTAATATTGTAAAAATTAGAACAATGATATTTAAATTTTTTAATTAAAATTCAATCAAAACAAGGTGAAACTCTAACATATTGTAGGTTTAACTTGTTACAGCCATTTGGAAAGAATTTTATCCAGATTGTACTAAGGAAAATAGAACATAGAGATAGCCTCTGATTCAGCGATTTAATTCCTATGCTGTGGACTGAATGTTTTTGTCCCCCCTCCCAAAATGTATGAAATGTATGATGAAAGCCCAACCCCTAAGATTAGGAGTTGGGGGTCTTTGATAGGTGATTCGGTCATGGGGGTGGAGCCCTCAGGGATTCAGTTCAATTCATTTCAGTCACTCAGTCATGTCTCTTTGTGACCCCATGGACTGTAGCACACCACGCTTCCCTATCCATCACCAACTCCCAAAGCTTGCTCAAACTCATGTCCATCAAGTCCGTGATGCCATCTAACCTTCTCATCCTCTGTTGCCCCCTTCTCCTCCTGCCTTCAATGTTTCCCAGCACCAGGGTCTTTTCAAATGAGTCAGTTCTTTGCATCAGGTGGCCAAAGTATTGGAGTTTCAGCTTCAGCATCAGTCCTTCCAATGAATATTCAGGACTGATTTCCTTTAGGATGGACTGGTTGGATCTCCTTGCAGTCCAAGGGACTCTCAAGAATCTTCTTCAACACCATAGTTCAAAAGCATCAGTTCTTAGGCACTCAGCTTTCTTTACAGTCCAACTCTCACATCCATACATGACTACTGAAAAACCATAGCTTTGAGTAGACGGACCTTCGTTGGCAAAGTAACATCTCTGCTTTTTAATATGCTGTCTAGGTTTGTCATAGCTTTTCTTCCAAGGAGCAAGTGTCTTTTAATTTCATGGCTGCAGTCACCATCTACAGTGATTTTGGAGTCCCCCAGAATAAAATCTCTCACTGTTTCCATTGTTTCCCCATCTATTTGCCATAAGTGATGGGACTAGATGCTCTGATCTTAGTTTCCTGAATGTTGAGTTTTAAGACAGCTTTTTCCCTCTCTTCTTTCACTTTCATCAAGAGGCTCTTTAGTTCTTCTTCACTTTCTGCCATAAGGGTGGTGTCATCTGTGCATCTGAGGTTATTGATATTTCTCCCAGCTATCTTGATTCCGGCCTGTGCTTCATCCAGCCTGGCATTTTGCATTACGTACTCTGCATATAAGTTAAATAAGCAAGGTATGATATACAGCCTTGGCGTACTTATTTTCCTTATCCCATCTGCCATGTAAGAACATAGAGAAAACATGGCCATCTAGGAGTGGGTCTTCATATGCCACTTCATCAGTCATCTCTTGCTGCCTTAATCTTGGGCCTCAGAACAGTGAGAAATAAATATTTATAAGCCAGTCAGTTTATTGTATTTTTGTTGTTGTTGTTGTTATAGTGGCCCAAACGGACTAAGACAGAAAATACCATAGAGAAACTCTAACCTGTAAGGTAAGGAAAATTGTATAATAATATTCTTTACAGCCCCAAAAAAGAAGTGATCTTAATGTCCATCAATAAGACCATGGATGAACCATTGGGTATTTACACAGTAAGACACAGGAGTGAAAGTTATGAATTACTGTTATATATATCACACGAGACCACTGCCCCAAGGCCCATGATACCTACCCCCAGAGTACCATACATGTCCTCCAGTTTAGACTGGAATAGCAGTTATTGCACCATATTCCAGCATGCAGAAAAGGAGAAGGGGAAAAAACAAGCCATTTCCTCTAAGGAAGTGACAAAATAACACACATCAATTCTAGTCACACTACCTTGGCAAGAATTTAGTCACATGACTATACAACCGCTGCAAGAGTGAAAAACATAATCTCTAGCTAGACAACCATGTGCCCTTTTAAACTCAGGTGAAAGTTCTATTCCGACGGCAAAGAAAGGGAGTAATGTAATATTGCAGATAGAGGTGTAGCGCCCCATATCAACGTCTACCTAATACCATTCTCTTCACTCTCTCCCTAGAGATAACCTCTGTTGTGAATTTACTCTTTATCATCCCCATCCCTATGTGTGTATCCACAGCAATTACTAATTTTTTAGTTTTTAACCCTTAGAGGCATGCTGCCATCCTGGATGTATGGTTTTGAATGTTTTCTCATACATCTGTATATTTCTGAGATTTTCCTTTGTTAATAAGCGTAGCTCTAGTTCACTCAGTTTACCTACTCTTCAGTGGTCATATGTGAATGTAATACAAGCTATTTATTTATTCTCCTGTTGGTGAAAATTAGGTGGCTTTCGATTTTTCTTTAAAGTGCAAACTCAAAGATTTCTTCAAAGTCCAAAGGTGTTAATGTTAATGGAGATACCCATGCCCTAAGCTATGTGCTGTGTCTGTACTATAAAAATTAAGAAGACAGAAAAGATTTAGATTTATCTCCTCTAAGCATGACTCTGCACTGATTGGTTTAAATATCTGTTGTGTGTTTCAGTTACTTCCTGCTTTGAATTATGCTCTTGAATATAGTTGGTAAAGATAACACTAATGAATTAATGCTACTTGATTTTGCATACCTGGAGTAAGGTCTCTTTGATAGTAATGCAGATTTGTGTAAAAATAACCGGTGCTCAGTTGTAAAGAATCCACCTGCAGTGCATGAGATGCAGGAGACATCAGTTTGATCCCTGGGTCAGAAAGACCTCCTGGAGGAAGAAATGGTAACCTGCCCCAGTATTCTTGTCTGGGAAATTCCATGAGTAGTAGAGCCTGGTGGGTTATAGTTTATGGGATTGCAAAGAGTCGGACACAACTGAGCAACTGAACACACACACAACCAAATCAACACTGCTCTGGCACTTCTTTTAATGGGACCAGAGCCTAGCTTTGGATACAAATAAGTTAAACATCTGCCTTTCAGAACTATTTTTTTCAACTAGGTTTGATTTTGATCTGTCTCATAGAGTTGTTTTTAAAAGTTGGAAAATCTCTCTAAATATAATATACAACTTAAATGCTAAGATGACAAAGAATTTAAAAAAAAAAATCAGAGAGCAAAACATAGATTATTTTTACTGAATCATAGCATAGCTTGAAATACTATTTTTACAGCTGATCTGCTCAAGACTGCAAGCCATGCGGCACCCAGTCTTCCCACATGTTTCCTACAGGTTTAACCAGGACTAGCAAGAAATCCACCTGGTGGTGTGAGGCAGGCACCCTCCTGCTCAACCCTCATGTCACATCTACATCCAAAGACTCTACGGCCTTTGTTATTGATACATAGGCAGCAAAGGAGAATGTGCAGTAATACAAGACAAATGATAAAGGTTTGGAACCTCAAAAGTTAGCCTGGAAGAAGATGGAAGCTTGGGAGACTGGATCTATTCAAATGACATAAAGCTTCTTTCAGTTTTTGCTCAACACTCCTGCCCACCCCCAACATACACATAAATACACACATCATACTTTGCTTGCTCTAAGAAGTTCATTAATATTATTAATCAATTGATTGTAAACAAGAGGAAGAAAAAAAGTTTCCAGAATATGAATAAATTTGGGGATTTACCTAGTGGTCCCAGTGGTTAAGAATCCACCTGCCAATGGAGGGGACACGAGTTTGACCCCTGGTCTGGAAATATCCCACATACTGTAGAATAACTAAGCCCACATACCACAAATACTGAGCCTGCTTGCCTAGAACCTGTGCTTCACAGCAAAAGGAGATACCGCAGTGAGAAGCCCACACACCACAACTGGAGAGTAGTCCCCACCTGTCACAACCAGAGAAAGCCTATATAGAGCAATGAAGACCCAGCACAGCCAAAGTAAAGAAATAAATGTTTAAAAAAAGAAAGAAAGAACTTCTTTGTATGATGCATTTACTTAATATTGACACAAGTAGGCAAGACTGAGGTGTCCCAAATAATATTTGAGGATACAGAAAGATGCTTTGGGAAAAAAAAAGTTTAAAGTGTTTTATAGGTCAAGAAAGAGCTATTAAGGGATGTGACCTATCACTAAGTGGATAAAAATACTAGCAGTGGCAGTAGTATCTTGAACTTACATGGAATTTTTTATTCAATGTCTTTGTGGCACTTTATTAATAACTAAACATAAAGTACACCTTGATTTCCTATCTCCACGGAATGCACACTAAATTCATACCAGATATTTACCTATGTTTTCCAACACACCCTCATTGATTTATGTAGTAGAATATTCTTCTTACAGAAAGAGAAGGGGAATTTCACTGAGCGTCTACCATATGCCAACATATTACATACTTTTTTTCATTTCATCCCCACAGCAATTATATGAGTATCATATTCCTATTCTTAATTTATAAATGAGAAATCAGAGATTTAGAAATGCAAACAACTTTTTAAACATTCCGCAGCTAGAAGGTAGAAGAATCAGCATTTGAATGGAAGTCCATCTGGCTTCAGATCCCAACAAGCTTTCTTCCCCTATTAAAATCCTTCTTAATGAATGTAGTATGTATTTGTGAAGAGGTAGAACGAGAGAAATTTCCCCTATGTCCATTCACTGTAAGGGAGCAAAATTTACCACCCCAAATTGCATAGTTCTGGCATCAGGAATAATTTTAATTTGATTAATTTTAAGACCCCAAACTGCAAGGAGATCCAACCAGTCCATTCTAAAGGAGATCAGCCCTAGAATTTCTTTGGAAGGAATGATGCTGAGGCTGAAACTCCAGTACTTTGGTGAAGTACACCTCATGCGAAGGGTTGACTCATTGGAAAAGACTCTGATGCTGGGAGGGATTGGGGGCAGGAAGAAAAGGGGACGACAGAGGATGAGATGGCTGGATGGCATCACTGACTCGATGGACGTGAGTCTCAGTGAACTCCAGGAGTTGGTGATGGACAGGGAGGCCTGGCGTGCTGCGATTCATGGGGTCACAAAGAGTCGGACATGACTGAGCGACTGAACTGAACTGAAGACCCAAAAAACTCAAAAAGAACTGTTGACCTTCCCCCTAAGTGCCTAAAAGGATGCAGAGGACATGTTCCAGGAAGGGAGTATCTGCTTAGATCACTATAATATGAACTCGGTGTGGAGACAGGGAAGAACATAGCAAAGTCTGTTAAAATTCCTCTCTGTGTCCCACAGTCTGAGTGGCCCATGGAACATTTGTTTATCAAATGCTTACTTTTCCATATCCATGTCAATTGCCTTCCTCCCCTTTGAAATCCCACTACTCCCAACATCTTCTTTTGTCTTTAACTGAAGATAGTATTTAAGTTTACCCCCAAACTGAAGTTTCAGTTTGGGGGTAAAGAATCTGCTTGCTGTGCAGGAGACATGGGTTTGATCCCTGGGTCGGGAAGATCCCCTGGAAGAGGAAAATGGCAACCCACTCCAGCATTCTTTTCTGAAAAATCCCAGTGACAGAGAGGAACCTACAGGCTGCAGACCAAAGGGTCACAAAGAGTTGGTTAGGACTGAGTGACTAAGCACTTCTGCCTCTTTGGTGAGTTACTCAGTTTTCTTGAGTCTTTCTCAGGTATTGTTGCTGTTTGTAGTTGTCTAGTCGCTAAGTCATGTCCATTAGCAACTCTTTGGACTGCCAGGCTCCTCTATCCATGGGATTTTTTAAACAAGAATACTGGAGTGGTTTGCCATTTCCTTCTCCAGGAGATCTCCCCAACCCACAGATCAAACCTGTGTCTCCAGTTTGGCAAGAAGATTCTTTACCACTGAGCCACCTGGGAAGTTCCTCTTAGGTATAAATGTTATTAAACTTTTGACAGATTTTCTCCTATTAATCTGTCTTATGTCAATTTAATTCTTAGACCAATTAGAAGAACTGAGAAGGGTGGAGGAAATTTTCTTCCTCCCTCATACCATAATCTAATAAAAAGGATGCATTTAATGGAGAAACTGACATCACGTCTCATAGCAAATCCTGCCAGTAGTGGAATGCTTTGGGAAAACTTGTTGGAAACCAGTCCCTAGGGTAGTTAGACAATGTGGCTTTGCCTCCTCCTACTAAGTCATTCGCAGTCTCAGCTTTTCACTAAAATGCTACTGATTGCAAGTGACTTCCAAATCCAAACAAGCATTTTAGGTCTATTTAATAGATCAATACAGTAATTCGCTCCTGGGCCCCTGACATCATTTGTTTAGACCTGAAGTCTATGTAGTCAGATTGAGATGTATACATTAGCATGGGCAGGAAATTACACAAATAACTTGCACTGAAAGATGTTAAACCAATTTAGATTGTGTGAAGGAGGCAGTATTTAACTCATTTCCAAGTGACTGGGATTAAATGGGTCATTATAAAGGCAATGCCTTCAACTAGCATCACAGAAGAAAATAAACCTTTCGGCCAAAAGGATACACTCCATCAGGTATAGATGCTTCGGAATTCCACTGAGCAAAGGCTAGAAAGAAAACAGTCAAGAAAACCTAATATAAGTGAAAGAGGTTTTTTCCCTTGTTTTTTTCCCCTTCTTTTTTTTTTTTTAATCACTTCTATTTGACAGTGAAAGAATCTCCCAAGGGAAATAGCAGAAAACCTGTTGCTTGATTCACTTAAACTCAGTGGACAAAACACCAGAGGGGAGCAATTTTGCCTTAACTCCCCAGAGGATCAGAGTCTATGTGGAACTAATAATAATTTTCCATCTCTAATTTTGACAACACGAAAACCAGAGTTACGTGCTTATTTGATCCAGTGTTGGGTTGGATTCCAGCAGCAACATTTCATACCAACTGAAGTCTGTTAATTATAAGTGCTGGGACACCAGCCAAAAGACCATTACAATAGTCTGAAGGGAATAAAATAAAAAGTTTTAACATGGATCCTTCCATCAGGAACAGAGAATTGGCAGTGGAAGGAAAATTTCATTACAGTTGAGGTGTGACTCATTTGTCAGGTGTCGAAGGAAAAGAGGGTTCTCCATAAGAGAAACAAGAGATACCTTGAAAAAAGAGTTTAAAGGAAGTCCTTTGCTGACCAATAAATGACTTGAGTGTAAACATCAATTCAGTGCTGGTAACAGTGAAGCCATATAAGCATTCATTCATTCACTTATTCACTCTTTCAACAAGCAGCTGTTTCATCACCAAGTACTTTGCTGGATGCTGTCAATCTGAAAAGGAATAAGACTTCATCCATATCTGCTAGATGGAAGGACAAAATGGGGAAAAGAGATAAAAATAGATAATGGTAATGTGATATCTTAAAGCACAGTGTTGGAGCAGCACAGAGACAGGACATGTCACCTTCCATGGACTGAAACGTGGGTACAGCTTCTGAGAGGACAGGAAATTTTACATAAATCTTGAAATACGAATGAAACTTAGCCAACTGGAGAGGATAGTATTCATGAAAGAGGACACAGCATGGGCCAAAATAAATTAAGGCCAGAGTCGTGGTGGGAAATATTGATGGGTTTCCCAGGTGGTACTAGTGGTAAAGAACTTGCCTGCCTATGCAAGAGACTTGAGAGAGGTTCAAGGGTTCGATCCCCAAATCGGGAAGATTCCCCTGGAGGAGGGCATGGCAACCCACTCCAATATTCTTGCCTGGAGAATCCCATGGACAGAGGAGCCGGGTGGGCTACAGTCCATGGGGCTGCAGAGTCAGACATGACCGAAGCAACTGAGCATACACACATGGGTAGTTTGATGTTGACGAAGCAGAAAGAGTTGCTGAAGAATGAAAAACAGAGGTCAGAGGATGGTGAGCACAACGTCTTCCCAAGGAGCGAGTGCTTTATTCGGGAGAGTGACACAGTAAATTGAGGATTATGGCAGCTGGATAGAGAAGGAATTGTAATATCACTAAAGTGGAGAGAGTCTTTTACAATAATTATGGCAAGGGGTTAGGAGGGAACACCAAATAAGGAGACAAGCTGAAAAGTATCTGAAAATAAAACAAGTGCAGTCGTGTGATTGGATGTAAGGCTAGGAAAGAGGAGACAAATCTCCAAAAACTCAGAAGCTTAAATGAGAAAGGAGAAGGAGGGATAATGGAAGGTAACAAGACTTAGCCATCAGTCAGGGCATAGGCTGAAAGAAACCATTATAAAGTCTTGTAGGGACTCATCCTGAGTACCTGAGTGATTCTGTAAACAGTGCCATTTTTCTGGGCTAATATCCTCATTTCTACTTAAGATATTGGTTTAATGTCATTTAAACACATCCAGATCTATTATAGGCTTTCCTGGTAGCTCAGCTGGTAAAGAATCCACACCAGTATTCTTGGGCTTTCCTGGTGGCTCAAACGGTAAAGAATCTGCCTGCAGTGTGGGAGACTTAAGTTCGATCCCTGGGTTGGGAAGATCCCTTGGAGAAGGAAATGGCAACACACTCCACTATTCTTGCCTGGAGAATCCCATGGACAGAGGAGCCTGGTGGGTCACAATCCATGGGGGCACAAAGAGCTGAACATGACTGAGTGACTAAGCACAGCACCAGGTCTGTTATATTTGGCTTTTGGTTTGGGATTTTTTTTCCCATCAGATACATATATCTATATACAACATGTAAAAGCACCCACACACATTTTGGTAGACTGAATTTGAATCTGAATCTGCTTGTACCCTTGCCTTCTTTCAAAAAAAGATGCCAAGTTAGTTCTAGAATGTTCTTTCAGGCTCACCATTGCCTCCTCTTTATTTTCTATCAGTGTCTCTCTCTAACGGACTGAAACATAGCTGAAAGTTACTATCCAGTCTTATCATCCAGCAGTACAATTCTGATATGAATATTTTCATTACTTAAATCTCAATTTCCCATTCAAATGATCAGGATATAAAGCATTACCTTTCCTGCCATTTGCAATCTCTGAGTCATGCAGCATTTACCTATAAGTATGAGTGAGAAAAGAGAAGGAAATGGCAACCCACTCCAGTATTCTTGCCTGGAGAATCCCGTGGACAGAGGAGCCTTGGTGGGCTGCTTTCCATGGGGTCATACAGAGTCGGACCCAACTGGAGTGACTTAGCATGCATGCATACATTGGAGAAGGAAATGGCAACCCACTCCAGTATTCTTGCCTGGAGAATCCCAGGGACAGAACAGCCTGGTGGGCTGCCATCTATGGGGTCACACAGAGTCAGACACAAATGAAGTGAGTTAGCAGCAGCAGCAGCAGCAGTGAGAAAAATGATAAAAATCAAAACACCAATTTGATAGGTGGGACATCAGCATGGCCTTTCTATTCTAATTTTTGCTAATCTGCCTTGACATATAAATTTTTTTCATTTGTTTAATGAGTATTTATTGAGCACTGCTTTGAGGCCTTTGGATGTTTCTGTGGGGATGGGGTTGGGGGGTGGCGACTGTGAAAAGTCCTGCTGCTGTAACAATTCTTCTATAGGGAAACATTCAACTAAGTGTGTGTATGTACATGTGTGTGTGTGGTGTATATGAAGATGGATGGATACATACATACATATACACATAAATTAACAACTTGGACAGAGTAAGGGGTACTAGAGGAGGAGCTTTTGGGGATGTGGGACTTGCAGTGTTAAAACAAGGAAAGTTCCAGGCAAAGCAGGACGAGCTGGTTCCCAGAGTGTAGAGTGTGTGCTAGTCATGTCCAACTCTTTGAGACCCCATGGACTGTAGTCCGCCAGCCAGGCTCCTCTGCCCATGGGATTCTCCAGGCAAGAATACTGGAGTGGGTTGCCATGTCCTCCTCCAGGGGATCTTCCCGACTCAGGGATCCAACCTGCTGCATCTTCTGCATTAGCAGGCAGACTCTGCCACTGAGCCACCAGGGAAGCAAGTCCAGTGGGGAGTCAGTGAGCAGTTTTAAAGAGGAAGCTCCATGTAGGCCTAATTGAGAAAATGGTAACTGAGCAAAGTCTTGATGGAGGTGAAGAAGATGGATATGTGGTTATCTGGGAGAAAATCCTTCTATTTAGACAGAGGAAAGGGCTGAGGAAAAGGCTCTTCCATGAAGACATGTTTGGTGTACATGGACATAGTAAAAATATGTATTCCAGACAGCAAAATTTTAAAAGTGAAGTTTAATTCCAACAAACAGTACTCAAATGCAGTATCTTCTACTTCTTAACTCTCTGATAGTGGACCTCTCCAAACTCTCTAGGAAAATATTTCACACTATTGGAGATATAAACAAAGTAGTTTTAAATAGCTAGTGAATAAATAAACTTTATTTGTGCTGAATCAACAAGCCAGAAGAGCTTGAACCCCCAATTCATTATAGCTGTTCTTTAATATCCTTACAGTCATTTAGTGTTTGTCAATATAAATAAACCCAACATGAAAATAATCAACATAATAATTTTCCTTCTGCATATTTCAGCTTTGCCTTAATAATAAAATGTGGTTGTGGGAATCCTCAAACATTCAATAAATATCTGGTTGTTGTCATTGTTTAGTTGCTAAGTCGTGTCTGACTCTTTGCGACCCCATGGACTGCGGTGCGCCAGGCTTCCCCATCCTCCACTATCTCCCGAAGTTTGCTCAACTTCATATCCATTGAGTTGGTGATGCTATCCAACCATCTCATCCTCTGCCGCTCCCTTCTCCTTTTGGTATGGCCGTAATAATCCCAGATTTAATCCATACCAAGACTCAATCCGCATTTCACAAGAAAAATAGGAATTTGCATGTTCTCCTTATTTTCATTCTTATTGACAGTATCTGAATAATCACACTCAAGAACATTTTTGCTCAGAAGTACTTTAAATGGATTCATTAGAACTACTGTTTCAGTAAACCATGCAGTTGCATCCAATTTCATCTTCATTTTGCATGTTGTGGGCAGAATTTACTTGTTCAGGCAGAGTGAACCCTTCAAATAAAACTGAATTTACAGAGAGAGCCCAAATCCTTCCCCCCAGGTCATTTTCTACTCAAGGATACATTTTGGCCTAACACCACATCACAACAGAAGTCCCTTTCTTTTCATTTTTTTACCACATCCTAAGCAATTTCTCCAAGGACTTCCTCAGAGTTATCTGCAGATGGGAAAGGCAATTCACAATGCAATAAAATTTATAGCTCATAAAATTATGAATAAGCCAAACGTTAAAAAAGAAAAGTTAAACTAGGTTTAAAATGATTTTTATAATATCAACCACATGAATTGACACAGAGTATGAATTGCAAATGTAAGGGAAGGCAACAGCTAAATGTTCTGTGCTCTCTGGGTGTTAAATGAAGACCATCAGCACCGCACAAAGAGATTCAGGAAATAGTTGCTGATTTCTCTTAGTAGAGATGGCTAGAGTAAGGCACCAAGTAGATTTTTTTTTTAAAAAAGCAGATTAATTGGGTATGGCTATAAGTAAAATCCCAAAAAAAAAAGGAATCTGAAAATTAAAAGATAAAATGAAATGAGTCAATCCAAATAACCAGTGTGGTTTTTTTTTTTATGGTGTTGTTAAAAAGAGTAAAAATGCAGGCAAATAAAGACTGAAACAATCTTTATTCCTCTGAGTGGTAGATGTTCTTTTAAAAAGAAATATTGAAATACTTTCCAATATTTAGAATAACCTCAATTTTCCATTTTACTTACCTACTTACCATAGATACCTTTGGAGAAAATGACATCAGGATCTAGGAGGATGAGTGAAAAAAACAAATATTATCAAGTCTAATCCAGAATTGTCAAGTCCTCACAGGACTGAGTCCTTGGTGGTCTTCTCATCTTGCTATACACCCCTTATGAACTAATCTATTTTATTGGCTCTAATGATTATCTATACATTGATGAATCCCAGGTCAACTTCATTATGGCTCACATTCTTATGTCCCAGGTCCAAATTTCTATATCTGAATATCCTTACGTTTCTTGGGAACTTCAATCATACACCTAAATTCAAGCTAAATGAGCTTTTTCTTCTGTATCTTCCACTCCAGTTAAATGTCATTCATTCACCCAAATGTGTATGGGGACCCGGGTGGGGCAGGGATGCAGTCGACTTCCATAATCTCTCTGGGACCAGTATCCCTGACCCATTCCATACAATGAGTACAGTTAGGCATCAATGTATGCTCAGTTATGTCTGACTCTGCAACCCCATGGACTGTAGTCCTCTGGGCTCCTCCACTCTCCACGGGATTTTTCAGACAAGAATACTGGAGAGGGTTGCCATTTCCTCCTCCAGGGTGTCTTTTTGCCCCAGGGACTGAATGCGTGTCTCCTGCATTGCAAGGCAGATTCTTTACCTGCTGAGTCACTGGGGAAGCCCATAGGCATAAATACCTAAGACTTCTTTATTCCCTTTATCTCTTCCAGTCCATTTCCAGTATTATTTTTTCTCAGGTTCATTCTGGGCCTTTTGCTTAGTTTGTTCTGTATCACTGGAGATTGACCTCTGAAAACTGTTTCTGAAGCTCTCTTACCAATTGGATTCTATGTCAGTTTGATCAATAGATGGGGGGTGTGCACAAGTGGAAACTTGGAGGCCTGGAGAAGGGGGACCATCAGGAACATGCAGTCACATAGGGACCCAAATATTCTATGTTTACCAGGCTGCAGGATTTTGTTCATAGTGTTGCCCTAAATAGAATTCACTTTCTCACCTTTTCCATAAGGCAAATTCCCATTTTCTTCATGGTCAGTTCAAATATTATCTGATGGTCTCCTCAACTCAGGGGAATTAGTCCCACCCTTTCATACAGGCATCTTACATAAGAATCCAGGAACATGCTCTGAGCGCTTTGAAAACACGTTCAGTGCAGCATTTAGTGTGCCAATGAAATTGGCCCCTTATCAAAGATAGCAATGTGTATGTGTGTGCTCAGTCGCTCAGTCACGTCTGACTCTTTGAGACCCCATGGACTGTAGCCCTCCAGATTCCTTTGTCCATGGAATTTTCCAGGCTAGAACACTGGGGTTGGTTGCCATTTCCTCTTTCAGGGGATCTTCCTGACCAAGGGATTGAAACTGCATCTCCTGCACTGGCAGGTGGATTCTTTACCACTGAAGCACCTGAGAAGCCCAAAGATATTAATACTTTATTTATTATTAAATTATTTAAATACATTTTATTTGACTATTCAGTTCTTCTAAAATCTACTGGGCAATCCCACCCCGGCCACCACTCCCTTTTCCATCCTTCATTCCCACATACACAACTCTTTTTCTGACTTAAATATTGAAATCCCCCACCAGGCCTTGTTTTGCCTCTCCCCACCCTCTTCGAATGGCTTCAACCACTCCTATGGTACTCTTGCCTGGAAAATGCCATGGATGGAGGAGCCTGGTGGGCTGCAGTCCATGGGGTCGCTAAGAGTCAGACACAACTGAGCGACTTCACTTTCACTTTTCACTTCCATGCATTGGAGAAGGAAATGGCAACCCACTCCAGTGTTCTTACCTGGAGAATCCCAGGGACGGGGGAGCCTGGTGGGCTGCCGTCTATGGGGTCACACAGAGTCGGACACGACTGAAGCGACACAGCAGCAGCAGCAGCATGGTTCTATTGAGCATCAGTAAGCAGGTGACTCAATTTGTATTTCTGATCCAGGTTGTATCCTCAACTTCAGATACGGATATTCTGGACATCTATTTCAGTATGTTCCTCAGGCTTCTCAAAAGCAATATATCAAAATTGAGTCCATGATGTTCCTCATCCCCACATACACTCCTACTTCAAAACCCTCCCACGCAACTGTGTCTCAGCAAATAGTGCTATGAAATCTCTCCAGTCAGAAACCTGGGAGTCAAGATTGATTTCCCCTTCGCTATCATCTATATTTAAATCAGTCAGAAATTTTCATCATGTTTTCCTCCTTCATGACTCACTAACCCCTGCCTTCTACCCTCATTAAAACACCCACAAATAGGCTGTGATCACTTATCTCCCAGGTTACATTTTCGCTAGCTGGTTTCTATGGCCTCCTAGCCATTCTTCCCATTGATGCTGGAAGGATACTCCTTCTGCCTGTTTAGAATATAGTTCTGACTCCATCAACCCACAATTAGAAAATTTCATGGCTTTCTCATGAGTTCAGCATAAAACCTAGCATGAAACAAGACCCTCCACAATCTTGCCCCATCTTGCTTGTCTCTCACCACTCTTTCTCTTCATACTGTGCTCTAGAATTATCAAAATGAGGTTTCCCAGGTGGCACTAGTGGTAAAGAACCCGCCTGCCAATGCAGGAGACTTAAGAGATGTGGGTTCGATTCCAGATCTGGAAGATCCCCTGGATGAGGGCATGGCAACCCACTCCAGTATTCTTATCTGGAGAATGCCATGGACAGAGGAGCCTGGGAGGCTACAGTCCATGGGGTTGCAAAGAGTCAGACACAACTGAGCACACACACACACACACACATAGCACACACTTTGGGCAGAGCACTGTGAAAACTTAAAAGGTTTGATTTTTGTTCTCTCGGAATTTTTACAATCTAAACATATAGGTAGATATATATGTAAGGTTAATATCAGAGTCTATCACATGGACAAGATAGGCAGGATCTTACCAGCCTTATAAAACAGCTCACCACTGCCCCTGGATTCTGTGGGTTCAGAAATAACATTGTTCCCATTTGTATATGTAGCTTCACAATACAACTTTCTAAAATCCATGTCAAGAGCTCGGAAATGAGTCAGAAAAAGACATCTAACTCTATGAGATAACTCGCTCTAATTTCCTCATTAGTGAAAACGACATCATCATAAAGAATATCTGCCAACAATCTGATATAAAAATGTACATGCATCATGAAAAATAATTGCTGTTCAATTACTACTGAATTATAAAGCCGTCGTACAGGTGCAATAACACAAGAGCTTTGAAAGTATGAAAAACTGCTTAGCTTAGGTAATTACATGTGTTTGAATAAAGTCCCGAGAATAAAATTTGCAGAGTTTGAAGAAACAATGAAATCAGTATCAAAGTGCTATTTATAACTATATATTTTTAAATTTTCTGTTTTTTCTCCTGCATAAATTTTGAAAGGACAGGGACGATTTTCTAACTCTGGGGTCCAGGGAGTGAGAGATGAGGAGCTCTTCCTTTGCTTTTTACCTTCTCACCTCTCAAATTGGATCCACAGGGACAGTACTACAAAGATAGAAATCTAGCTATAACCATGGTAATTGCATCTTTTAAAATAGTTAAATCTTACTTATGCCCTGTTCAGAGTTTACATATATGAAAAGTAAAATTTATAGGAAGGCAACTCTATTACTACTGTGAAAAGGATATATTTCTTGTAAATTTCCAGGATCTTTAGCAAGGGAAATTAGGATCTAAAACTAGAAAGGGCTTTAAATATCATGTAATCCAAGGGCATTAGTCACCATGAAAGGAAACCGAGGTCCTGAGAAGTTAAGTTTATTGTACAAATGTGTGTAGATAACAGAACTGAGTCTAAAAGCATTTCTACAATGTTATGAACTTGATTAACTATAAACTTTATTGGTCTGGGTCAATTTCTAGTTTTCAAGGTACTCAACCTTCAGAGCTCTAAAACAGATTATTTTACCCAACTACAATGCTATAGAAATAAAATTGGATTGGCAAAAAAGTGGCATGAATTTTATCACAGGACAAGCTTTCAATTAGTTAAGTAAGCTTAGACAAATCACTTCACCTTTCAGCCCCTTCAGTTGTAAAACATTGTAAAACAAGGTGATGGTGGTGGTTTAGCAACTAAGTCGTGTCTGACACTTGCTTCCCCATGGACTGTAACCCACCAGGCTCTTCTGTCCACTGGGCACAAATACCCTCTTGCAGATTTAAGACTGTATAATTTTGATGTTAGGTGCCAGTCTATCTAAAATTATAAATTTTAAAAACCAGATGCCACCAGTCTTACTCCTGTATCTATATTTCCAATCCTTCTTCCCCCTATGGTAAGATGCTTTCCTTAAGCAAGGCATCATTCTTTCAAAACATGTCTATTAACGACCAAACCCTTACTCTAAGCAAATGATTAGATTAAAACTGGGGGTTGGGACTTCCCTGGCAGTTCAGTGGTTAAGACTCTGCACTTCCAATATAGGAGGCATAGATTCAATCTCAGGTTGAGAAACTGAGATTCCACATGACTTGCGGCGTGGCCAAAGAAAATTTGTTTTTAATGTTTTTTAAGTGGGGGCCTTAACATTCATCAACATTTTAAGTTTTCAAGGTCAGTACCATAGAGAGTAGTAATTTCCTCCTACAGATCTTCTCTAAAATTGGCAAAACCCAAATCTGAGGTGAATGACAAGAAATTAGTTTTACCTTCATACTGATTAACATAGTACATGATTCAACTGCTTCCTTTTTTCTTTTAGTGAAGATATAATCTACTATTAAAAATAACAAATTGTTTAGTAGACTTGGCAAAATTTTAAAAATAGTGACTCAAAAAATTAGAATTTTAAAATAGATTACATCTTGTGATGAATTTTGAAACAACTAAAACAAATCCATTTTCTTTCTTGAATAAAAATGTTAACTTTTTCTTAAGGTTATCATCCTGGCATATGCTTAGCAGAGGCTATAGTCTCTAGGTGCTTTTCAAAGATATGACATGGTGCTCCATAAATTCCCATGAAATATACGTATTATTCAGTAGAGGGGATTAAACAGCAATGTTCTGAAATACTTTTTCTTTGGAATATTTAACATCATTACAAAATGTCACTGGGGTTATGTTTCACTTCCACTCAAAGCAGGAAGTAACTCTTCCCACATATACACAAAGGGAACTCCATTTCCCTGTTTCATCATTGATTGGATATTCTGCAGGTGCCCCAATATGTCAAATGGTAGAGATAGTTTGACTCCAGCTCTGTTCCTTAGTGGGCTTCCCTGATAGCTCAGTTGGTAAAGAATTTGCCTGGTTCAATTCCTGGCTCAGGAAGATCTGCTGGAGAAGGGATAGGATACCCACTCCAGTATTCTTGAGCTTCCCTTGTGGCTCAGCTGGTAAAGAATCCACCTGCAATGTGGGAGACCTGGGTCCCATCCCTGGGTTGGGAAGATCCCCTGAAGAAGGGAAAAGCTACCCACACCAGTATTCTGGCCTAGAGAATTCCATGGACTGTATAGTCCATGGGGCTGCAAAGAGTTGGACATGACTGAGCTACTTTCAATTTCACTTAACTTTTTTCTGTTCCTTAGTGTTGAACAGTACGGCTATCCACAGCAATGTCTGCATTGTAATGTACTCATCATCCTTGACACTCTTACTTCATCATGCTGCTGCTGCTGCTGTTAAGTTGCTTCAGTCGTGTCCGACTCTGTGTGACCCCATAGATGGCAGCCCCCAGATTCCCCCTTCCCTGGGATTCTCCAGACAAGAACACGGGCAGGACACATATCCAATTAGTACTAAAGACTTTACCTTTAATTTTCTAGCAAATCCTGGCATTTCTTTTTTTCATTCATTTTTGCCTAGATTACTATGCTAGTATTCTAGGTAGTGGTTAGTAAAAGAGGTAGTTAGGAATTATTGAGTTTTGTCAATACCTCTTAACTGGGGTCCATACTTCTGATCGTGAGTGGAAGAAAAATGATTTGGTATGAAAGATTTTAGCCTTCTGTATCCTGCTTTATTGTAGAAATTTGTTCTACTCAATGGGTTCAACATATAAAAGAGGGATGACTTCAGGACCCAGTCCAAATTCAATATTATAAAGCCATTTATGATCTAGATTTTTTCTTATCCCTTAGCTTCCTGACTCTTTTCTCCCCGACCTTGGAGCTCCCCAATCTAAGCCTTTTGAATCCTTAAAAAACTAAAAACAGAGCTATCCTATAATCCAGCAATCCCACTCCTGGGCATATACCTTGAGAAAACCATAATTCAAAAAGATACATGCACCCCAATGTTCATTGCAGCACTGTTTACAATAGCCAAGACATGGAAGCAATCTAAATGTCTATCAATGGATGAATGGATAAAGAAGATGTGGTATATATATACAACGGAATATTCCTCAGTCATAAAATAAGAATGAAATAATGCCATTTGCCGTGACAAAGATGGACCTAGAGATTGTCATACTGAGTGAGGTAAGTCAGACAGGGAAAGATAAATATCATATATCACATATGGAATCTAAAAAAATAGTACAAATAAACTTGTTTACAAAACAAAAATAGAGTCACAGATGTAGAAAGCAAACTTACGGTTACCAAGGGGAAAAAGGGAGAGGGGACTCTTTTCTACCCTCAGCCACTAGACACAAACTGAAATAATATTCCAGGCATTGTTCTAGGAAAAGGCATATAAAGATAAATATGAAACTGCCTCTATTCTCAACACATGGCCAGTGAAGAAAATGGGGAGATTGTGATTGACATATACAAACTACTATTAATATATATAAAATAGGTAACTAACAAGGACCTACTGTATAGCACAAGGAACTCTACTCAATACTTTGTAATGACCTGTATGGGAAAAGAATTCAAAGAAGAGTGGATATATATATATATATATATATATATATATATACATACACACACACACACACACACACAACTGATTCACTTTGCTGCACAGCAAAAAGTAACACAACCTTGTAAAAATTAATTTTAAAAAAAGTAAAGTGATCTGTATTGTGGAGAGTATGTCCTCTGTTAGGAACAAGCCTCATCTTATACATTTCCCAAGGGTGAATTGTATCCTTCTAAGGACAGTTAGGACTTCCCTGGTGGCTCATACGGTAAAGCGTCTGTCTACAATGTGGGAGACCCGGCTTCGAGCCCTGGGTTGGGAACATCCCCCGGAGAAGGAAATGGCAATCCACTCCAGTACTATTGCCTGGAAAATCCCATGGACGGAGGAGCCTGGTAGGCTACAGTCTATGTAGTCGCAAAGAGTCAGACATAACTGAACGACTTCACTTTCACGTTCAAGGGATTTCAAGGACTTCCCAGATGGTGCTAGTGGTAAAGAATCCACCTGCAATGCAGGAGACATAGAAGACACGGGTTGGATCCCTGAATAGGGACGATCCCCTGGAGGAGGAAATGGCAATCCATTCCAGTATTCTTGCCTGAAGAATCCCATGGACAGAGGAGCCTGGCAGGCTACAGTACAGAGTCATAAAGAGTTGGACCCAACTCAAGCGACTGAGCATGCACACAGGGGATTCAAGCATAGGTATCACTTCCATGGAAATATTTCTGTGGACTTTATTTTTATTGGAGTATAATTGCTTTACAATGTTGTTAGTTTCTGCTGTACAGCAAAGTGAATCAACCATATGCATACATATCTTGCCCCCCTGCTCCCTCACAGCTAGCACTGCTATAAGCTCTACTGCACTCTCTTCTTCCTCCACCACAGCACATAACTCTCTGGAGTGTAGTTCTTGCTTAATTGTTGATATTCCTCACTCTATGGTTACCCCTACCCAGCCAAGTTTGCTATTTTGTCATCATGGGCTCCCCAGGGCCTGGTAGCTACCCGGTGCTCAGTAAATATTGCTAGTGGTCAGATAGGGTTCATTAGGTGCATAACAATGCCTTTGTTTCCTTCAAAACGTCCTAAAAATATCTCATCTTAAACTGTTTTTTCATTTATTCACTCAGGAAATCAACTAGTCATGTATTCATATATAGACATCAAGTGGATTCTACCCAATTACTAGAGTCAAGATCTGGTAGCAGATTTTAAAAAACAAATAAATAAGCAGCACTTCTTGTAGAACTCTGCATGAGTAAATGTTATTTCTGTCAGGTATGTCACGCTCACTCTTAGCCACTAGACACAAAGTGAAATAACATTCCATGCACTGTTCTAGGCAGTGAGGTATAAAGATAAACATGAAACTGCCCCTATTCTCAACACACGGTCGGTGAAGAAAATGCAGACTAATTAAAAACTATTTTTTAAGAAAGATGTACACAGTGTTCTAAGAACACAGAGAAAACTATCTTTGAGAATCAAAGGAGTATTTGTTATTGAAGCATAGTTGATTCATAATGCTGTATCAGTTTCTGATGTACAGCAAAGTGATTCAGTTATACCTTTCCATATTCTTTTCTATTATGATTTATTATAGGATATTAAATATAGTTTCTTGTGCTATGCAGTAGGACCTTGTTGTTTATCTATTTTATACATAGTAATTTGTATCTGCTAATCTCAAACACCTAATTTATCCCTCTCTCTTTGCCCTTTGACAACCATAAATTGTTTTTTATGTCTATTAATTTGTTTCTATCTTGTAAATAAGTTCATTTGTATCGTATTTTAGATTCCACATGTGAGAGATATCATATGGTATTTGTCTTTCTCTTTCTGACTTACTTCACTTAGTATGATAATCTCTGGTTACATTCATGTTGCTGCAAATGGCATTATTTTTGTTTTTTATGGCCAAGTAGTATTTCACTGTGTGTGTGTGTGCATATATGTATTTTATATATATATATATGTATATATATATCAGAGAAGGCAATGGCAACCCACTCCAGTACTCTTGCCTGGAAAATCCCATGGACAGAGGAGCCTGGTAGGCTGCAGTCCATGGGGTCGCAAAGAGTCGGACACTACTGATCAAATTCACTTTGACTTTTCACTTTCATGCATTGGAGAAGGAAATGGCAACCCACTTCAGTGTTCTTGCCTGGAGAATCCCAGGGACGGCAGAGCCTGGTGGGCTGCCGTCTGTGGGGTCCCACAGAGTTGGACACGACTGAAGCAACTTAGTAATATATATATATATATATATATATATATATATATATATATATATAATAGATACATATGTGGCTTCCCAGGTGGCACTATTGATAAACAACTGGTTTGCCAATTCAGGAGATACAAGAGATTGGGTCCCATTCCTGGGTCAGGAAGATCCCTTGGAGGAGGGCATGGCAACCCACTCCAGTATTCTTGCCTGGAGATTCCCCTGGACAGAGGAGCCTGGTGGGCCATAGTCCATAGAGTCTCAAAGAGTCGGACACGACAGAAGAAACTTAGCACCCATGCATGCATATATATATATATCACAGCTTTATTTATTCGTCTGTCAATGAACATTTAATTTGCTTCCATGTCTTGGTTACTGTAAATAGTACTTCTATAAACATTGGGGGTACATGTGTCTTTTTGAATTATGGTTTTCCCAGGGTATACATCCAGTAGTAGGATCAGTGAGTCATATGATAGGTTTATTCTTAGTTTTTTAAAGGCAATTTTGTACTGTCCTCCATAGTGGTTGTACCAATTTACATTCCCACCATTCCCTTAAAAATGCTTATTCTAACACAACATTGTAAAGCAATTATCTTTCAATTAAAAAAAATTTTTTAATGCTTAGAGAGGACTTATGAAAAATTATTCCATAAGTACATATCAAATTTGAAATGATTACACCAACATACTGTAAAATCATTTTGAAAGACAATACAGTTTTCTCAGAATTTATAATCAACTTTGGGATATTTTATAGAAATGCTTTTTAAATTATTAAAAATTTAAAATTGTTAAAAATATTCTCCTTAAAAGTAGGGCTTACATTTCTGGTACATTTCCAATGAAACCCTTGTGGAATCTGATACATTCAGGCTCTGGGTGCTCAGTAAAAATCATGGGTGGTCATTAGGTTATCAAATAGGCCTTTGACTAATTTCCTCTATTAGATATGATACATTAAATATGCATAATATGTATAATATATTATAAATATATAATATAAATAATATATATAATAAATATGCATTATAATAAATTTCCTCTACTAAATACGATAAGTAAAATTTTGCATTCCAAAAAATGATACAGGCTCTTTAATTTTAAAACATGCCTGATTTGTATTATAATTTGACATTAAATATCAAGATGTCTAAAAACTTTCCCACACTTTAACCCAGTGATGTTATTTCTGAGAACTAGCCTAAGGTTGTAATCAGGAAATGAGAACTTTTATGCACAAATATTCATTAAATTTTTGCTTATAAGGTGCCTTCTCTTTTAAATGTGGGCTCAGGGTCCAGAGTTAAAGAAAGATTGACATAACTAATCTGAGACAAATGTAACTAATCCCAAGTGGAGGAATAGTTAAGTAAGCCATGTATCTGTCTATTAATGCAACCATAAAAATTCATGTTTACAAGGAGTTCCCAATGGCATGTTAAACTGCTTATAACACTACCTACAAAAGGGGTAGAAAACATATTATACAATAATTGTATACAATTATACAACCGAAATATTTAAACCTTGCTAATAAAAACTAGCCATGAAGGGACAACATCAAAGGAAATGTTTCAAAAAGATTCACTGTTTTTTTCTTCTACTTTTAGACATTTTACAAATTGTATCTAATGTGTGTACCTATTTCTATAATGGGGGGGGAGAAATATCCCTTTATTAAGGGTGGCATGGAGGGGGAAGGACAGAAAACAAGCCTGAGGGTGTTGGTGTTAGGATAGGGTTGTATAAAGCCAAAGTATGCCTAAATTTCCACTTAAGGACTCAAGTGTATTCATAATGACAGTCTTCAGTATTTCTGGCCAAGTGTTATTCTCAAGTGGAGTTGAGACTTGTCCTTTAAGTTCATTCTGAGCTCAGTATTGAGAAATGCTTTCCTATTGTTTCAACTCTACTCAGCAAATACTGTTGCTTTGGGGAAGCCCAGGTGGTTCAGTGGTAAATAATCCACCTGCCAATGCAGGAGACAAGGATTCAATCCCTGGAGAAGGAATGGCAACCCGCTCCAGAGTTCTAACCTGGAGAATCCCATGGACTGAAGAGTCTGGTGGGCTACCGTCCATGGGGTCACCAAGAGTCAGACACGACTTAGTGACAGAGCACACACTGCACACTCCCTGGTAACCATCCCCTGATGACAGGTTCCCACCACCTGAGTCATGTCCTTGGGCAAGAATGCACACAGGAGCCAAAGAATTCAAACACAGTCATCGCCAGGCCCCGGTAAGAGGTGGTACTCCCCTGCTTGTGAAATCACACTGCAGGAGTTCTTTGTCAGGTACTGGCTAAGTATTAATATATCAACCAGTGGCTGGGGACGATCTTTCCCTTCCATCTGGGGTGGAAAAAAACAAAAACAAAAACAGTATCACTGAGGGTTCTTTGTAAGCCACAGAAATCAAAGGGGGCTAATTTAAACCAAAATTAATTGTAAATTGAGTCCTGGGACTTCCTTGGTGGTCCAGTGGTTAAGACTTTGCCTTCAATGCAGAGAGTGTGGATTTAAGCCCTGGTCAGAGAGCTAAGACCCCACATGGCACTCAAAAGAATCAAAGCATGAAACAGAAGCAGTATGGTAACAAATATAATAAAGATTTGTCTTAAGAAAAGAAATTGAATCCTTTACAGAAGGAAAAACTAACCATGTCCCCCTGAAGAATGTGAACCAGAACAGTCCTAAGCTCTCCATCAGGGGCACATGGACAATCCCTATTGGGTAGTACCATCAGACTCGGCTTCCACCAGGTCTAATCTTATCAGTCCACTTATGACTAAAATTCCTTGTGGAGAAACAGCAAAACGACCATCTTAGACCTGTGCTGATCTCCCTTGGCCAGAAGAAAGCCCCACCAGGATCTCGTGGAACAGAAGGAAGTCATTCCTCAAAGGTAGGAGGACCACACATTGGGGTTTGCCCTACACAATCCCAGTGTGTACCTGTTTTTCAGGAATAACTATAAATAGCATCACTTTCGCTCACAAATATGTGTAAGTTTGGATAAGAAATTGCATGATTACTCCACACAAAGGAAAAACAGGGCATTGTTAACCAAAGCGGGAGAAGCAGTGCTGAGCTAGTGAAGATAGCCACCATTCCAATCAGACCCTTAGAGGAGGCCAACACAAAGTGTTTTGCACCCAATCTCTCAGGTCAAAGAATCACAGTCAAAAGTCTTTGTCAGTCTTCTGCTTTCGACTCCAATATGAAAATAACATTTCTGTACTCACCCCCTATGTTTTGAATTATTATGACTTTGACCCAATAATTCTACTCCCTTGTCTTCCTATGTCCTTCCGCTAAACTCCTAACTGTTAAAATGTTCTCTTTTTACTGCTGCTTTTTTAGCTTAATTTGTGCTCTCCTGCTTTCCAAAATAGAATGTTAACATCCATTCACCCAGCTGGAGGGTCAGGATGATACCAGAGTCGATATTCCCCAAAGCATGTGTAGGATAGCTGCTGTACCCCTCTTGCTGACTAATAATGAATCAAATAGCACCTTTTCATTCTGATTTCCTCTGAGAGGCTGTTCTACAAGCATGGGGTCAACTTAAAGGAACACGGTTTTTGTTTAAAAATTTCTCCTTTCATTAGTGCACTTAAATTACTTTCTTGCAAACTCTGCTTGTTACCTAAATGTACTAGCACTTTTGTTACCTAATTAGCTTTCTTATCAGAATTCCAACCAAAAATAACAAGAAATGTAATAATGATAAGGTATCCTGCCCCCTCCAAACAGATTTCCTTTCGTGCTTTATCTCTAGGTACTGTTCTGGCTTCTTTTAATTAAAGTATCAGAAATTATTAGGCTCAAATTATTTCTTGATCTAGTGCTCAAATTCTCCTGAAAAACTGCTTCTTCTGCCTCCGTATTTAAACCTTTATCAGTGTGAGGCAGATGAGTTTCCACATGTATGAAACTGGATTCATGTAATTCAATATAAATTTTGGAGGAAAAGCCTAATTTAGCCTCTAAGTAATTAGACAAACAAATCAGATTTGGCCACACTGAGCTACCATGGTTTAAATACTCATGTCTCTTCTCATGTTCTCTTGGATCATCAAAATGAACATTAACATGTAAAAAAAGCCTTATGAAACTTCAGCATGGAGTTGTGAAATTCAAAGCAAAGATCTTATTTATTTTTTCATTAGATGGATGGGGGCAAAAATCACCAAGTTCAAACCACTAACTTAAGTAGTATTCAAAGAGGGTAGTCATGTCTGTTACAGGCTTTAAAAACACCGATGAGAGGGAACCCTTAAATCACAGCATCGAGAAGGAGAAAACCATAAGACATATTGGTTATTTGTTTTCCTCATACTCCATGAAAAAAATTCAGGTTGGAATCTGTTTACTTCTAGTAGAGCTGTGTGAGAGGTTCACTTTCTTCGAAGTCGTCTGCAATATGATTCCCTTCTGTACTGTCAAGCTTGGTTATGGCAATTATCAGGCCGCCATTTTGAACTTGTGTTTTATAGGAGCGTCAAGCCTTACCCGGGTGTTTGCAGGTTGGCTTGCTGATGTCTGCCTAGGAAGAAACAAGCTGGTCCATATTTGCTTATTTCTGCATTTTCTAGGTGAGTGTCCACTTCTGACTGGATTGTTTTACAACTTATTTTAGTGGATTTTTATTAGAATGTTTGATTTATATTATTCCCACCTTGTTTTTAGCATAAAGTGTAATAAATGAGCCTAGAATGTTGTTTCAATTTATTTTATTCTCTGTATAATTTGAGGGATACTAGTAAGTGTGTATGTATGTATGTGTGTCTCTGTGTGTTAGAAGTTGCTCTGATACCTTTATCATTGCACTGATTATATTTTATACTAATTATCTCTTCAAATGTCTGTCTTCTGTAGAATGCCCTCCTTTTCCCCCTTCTTATCACAAACCCAAATTTGTGACAAATTCTATGTGAAATGTGATGTTTATTTGCTTCACAATTAAAATGAAATGTGCTAAAAAGGTGTTTTGAAGTTCATGTAGAATAACTGAGAAACATTTTCATGAAAAATGATCTTTTAATTAGTCATATAGTAATTAAGACTGCATTTGAATACATGATTTCCATGTTATGAGCTATGGTTACCTGTTAAAAAAAATGAGTGAATTTAACACTATCCTGTGCTACTTTACATAGCAAGAAAAGAAATATATCCTTAAAATTTTTGGAGCAAAGTGATTGCAAGCAATGTTGGTAAAATATCAAGTTTGTTTGATAAGGTATAGAGACCAAGTTGATGAACAGTCTAGAAATTTAGACTGTGAAGTTCAAGGTGGTCTTCTAGACACAAAGCAGTTACTGAAGATGAGATGAACACGTTTGGGAAATCTTCCAATAAACAATCACAGTGAGAGGTTAGAGAGAGAACAGAAAATCTCTGGATGCTGGTCTAGGTGATGGAGAAGTATCAATCCAGGAAAGAACATAAAACCACAAAAAAACTCATTAACTAAATAAGGGCACAAATATGATGGAAGGACAGAAATTAACTCCAAGTTCTGAGCTGAGGAACTTAGGAAGGTAGTTCATCAAAACCAACCAGTGCAGCAGAAATGCAGTTTTGGGTGACAGGGAAGATGATGAGGAAGAGATGGGTAGCAGGTACTCAGCCTGCACACATTTCTATCTGATGGCCAAGTACCATTCACCGAATCGATCCGAGTGTGATTCAAACTTGTAAACTGCTTCAGTTCTGTGAAACATAAACTAAGTCACTGCATGGCAAATATTCATTTACCATTCCACAAATGTTTCTTGTTGACTACTAGGCATTATTCCAGGTTCTGGAATGTAACAGAGAAGAAGGCAGTCTCTTTTCTTATGAAGTTAACTTTCTCAAATGGGACACAAGAAAATCAAGAAATAGCTATTTTGTTGGGTGGTAATGCACAATGATGAAAAATAAAGCTGGGGGAGTGGACAGGACAGACTAGATAGTGACAAGGCGGCTCTTCTGTATCAGGGAGTATTTTCTGATGAGGAGGTATTTAAGCATGATTTACTCTTTTTTACTTGGTAACAGACTACATAGCAGTGTACATATACATCAATGCCAATCACCTTTGTGGATAAGATCATCTATATCATTTTTCTAGATTCCACATATATGTGTTGATATACGGTATTTGTTTCTCTCTTTCTGACTTACTTCACCCTGTATGATAGTCTCTAGGTTCACACGTGCCTCTACAAATGACCCAACTTCCTTCCTTTTTATGGCTGAGTAATACTCCATTGTATATTGTGTACCGCATGTTCTTTATCCGTTCCTCTGTTGATGGACATCAGGAAATTAAAAAAAACAGGGGATATATGTATATGTATGTGTAGACGTAGAGCTGATTCACTTTGCTATACAGTGGAAACTAACACAATATTGTAAAGTAACTACACTCCAACAAAAAATTTAAAAAAGAAAAATATAAGCATTTCATGTTAAAAAAAAAAAAACCCAAAAGTTTTCTTTAACAGGCTTCTGAGTTGCTTAAGATCATAGCATTTTCTGTCTCTATTGATTAGGAACAAATAATCGTTGTGAAAGATGGTTTTCTCTGAGGGGTGGGAGTGCAAACATCTTTATTATCTCACATCAGGTGTTTCTGAATTGTTTTAATTTTGTTTAAATGGACTTGATTTGTTCTCCCCCAAACCCTTCTCCCATACGGGCTGCCACATAACACTGAGCAGAGTTCCATGTGCCATACAATAGGTCCTTGTTGATTATCTGTTTTAAACATAGCAGTGTGTGTATATGTATGGCTGAGTCCCTTTGCTATTCACCTAAAACTATCAGAACATTGTTAATCGGTTATACTCCAATACAAAATAAAAAGTTCCTCCCAAATGGACATGATTTGTTTATATATTCTGAGAGGTGGTTTGAGTTTGAGGGAAAAATAAACTAGGACTCTGGATTCATTAAAAACACATATTGAGGGAAATATTTACTTTTAGGAAAATTATATTGCCTCCAGAATTGCCATGATTAATATTTTAATAAGACTATCACAAGACGAGGCTACATTCAGAAGAAAAACTTTATTTCTGGTGTGCTTTGGTGAGTCAGTGGTCTATGCATATTTATTTCTCTTTTTCTGCATCTACAGGCACTGCCTTATTATCTGTGGCTGCCTTTCCCTTGGAGGATTTCTACATAGGCACTCACCATCTGATTAACAACGTACCCAAAAAAGAGCAGACAAGGCCGTTTCATGTAGCACTGCTGGCCGTCTGCCTCGGCACAGGAGGAATCAGAGCTGTAGTCTGTCCATTGGGTGCTACAGCCTTCAGGAGTGTGGATCCCAGAAACGAACATCCCTTTTTAACTGGTAAGTAGAGCTAGCTAGGAGAGAAAACAGGCTTATAACATCCTTTTCCCTTTGTGCATTTCTCATTGTTTGCTCTCTGGGTCCATTTTGATGGCAGTCATTCAGCCTTTGCCATTGATTGGGCTGGGTGACAGTGAGATAATACCTGTGACAATGATTAAGCCAGTAGTCCCAGGAGCCTATGTGTCAGGTATAGACCAATAACAGCTTAACGGCACCTTCTTGAAACACATTGATGAATTTGTCCTCCATATAAACAAGTGTGAGATGGTGTATCGTATTGAATAGAAGATGGTTTGGAGCCAAACAGGCCTTGGTGGAAATCTCAGCTCTACACAATTGCCTGATCTTAGTAATGTCATTTATTCTTAGTTTAACCATTTCTGAAGGGTTATCATAATACCTCTTCTTGGATTTTCTTAGAAGTAATAATATGTATATTGCTGGTAAAGAACATGGCACATAGCAGTAATCAATAACTTGTTTTTCTTAGTTATGTCTACATTGTAATAGACTAATTTCGGCAGGGATTATAAATTCAGCAAGAAGATGAGAAGGATGGAAGAAGAATTTTACTTCTTAAATATCCATTAAAACATCAACCAACATCTCTATTTCACATTCACTCCACCCCCAGCTGCCGGGAGCCGGCATATTGTATATTGAGTGCAGCACTTTCCACAGCATCATCTTTCAGGATCTGGAATAGCTCAACTAGAATTCTATCACTGCCAGGAGCAGGAGCTCTGCCCATGGCAAAGGTCATGAGGAAGGAGGCTCGGCATACGCAAAGGCGGGATCGAGCCTCAGGAGTCCCCCCCTGGAAATTCTTGAGCATCTACCCCCAAACCAGAGTCTGCCTACTTTCTGCTTTGTGCTCTCAGCAACACCTCTGACTTCACAGGGGGGCTGTCCCCCACTACCTCTCTCTGAAAAAAGAGTTAGCTTACAGCTCCAGTTAATAATTCCTGGGTGTGACAGTGTTTCAACCTACAAACTCCTTTGGAAATCCTCTAGCCTGCCTGAATAGGTTTTTCCGGCCACATGTGATTGTTCAGAGCCTCCCAACTGTGAGAGGCAGGAGATGTTCTAAACTGTCTAAACACAGATTCTTTTGAGTAGTTAAAAGATTGATTAGAAATTGTATTGGTGAACGGTTTTTCACTTATTGGGCCAATGTTTGCTGCTAAGTCTCCATACTCCTTACCTACTGTGTCCTTGGCAGTGTATTGAGTGATATAATGGGTGTATAGAAATGTAAGTAGTAGCCTCAATGTTTGTAACCTTGGACCCTTGAGTTAATTCTATTCTTGATTGAGCCCACCTCACCTTTGCCCTATAGGAATGCAGCTTTGTCCAGTGCTTTTTTGGAGGCTGGTGCCTGACTTTGGAATAATCACCTTTAGAGAAAAATAAGTTTCTTAAAATGTTAACAGGCCTCCTGGCCAGAAGATGATGTAAATCACCTGAACTTTTGCATATGATAAGTTTGAAAGCCTGGCTTCAATTAGAATCAGGAACTGCTGTCCTTGCATGACTCCACCCCTTCCCCCATTATCCTCTATGCATAACTTAAGGTATAAAAACTACTTTGGAAAATAAAGTGCGGGCCTTGTTCACTGAAACTTGGTCTCCCCATGTCGCTCTCTCTCGCAAATTCTGGCTGAGTCTCCACCTGGAGCGCGGAACCCACCATGCTTGCTAATTATGCCTGGGCTTCTAAGATCCGACCGGGGAGGCCTCAGTGTCTCCTCTCCTTCGGGAGAACGGAAGGACGCCTGCGGCCTACGTAAGTGGTGCAAACTTCTTGTCTTGAAGTTTTATTGGTCTTCCGCGTAAACCAAGCTACTCAGCCTCTTTTCTCCACTGAATTTTCCTACTGAGCTATCCTTATTTCAGCCGCTTTTCTCCACTGAATTTCCTCACTGAGCTATCCTCATTCTATTACTCTTTATATCTTTGATAAATATTTAAATAAATAGGTCGCCTATGCTGTCTCTCCTTCAAATACCCTGGATCAGCCGGGGGCTGGACCCCGGCACCCAGCACCTGACAGAATTTCTAGTCCATAGAAATCAAACCACATTTCTATGAGTCTTTCTCTCCCAGTGAGTTCTTTTACAGTGTTATGTGTTTCTAAAGAACCAATTTTAATTATCAAATGCAAATTCAAGAAAAGAATGGAAATTTTGATCTTAAGAAAATGTAGTTCAACACTTAGTAGAGAACTTTGTTGTTGTTGTCATTCATCGATGGATATCAGATATATCTGAGATATGTTGTCTTTCTTCCTCTTCTCTGTGAAACGAGTTAGCAACACTTTCTAAAATATTGCCTTTTCCACCAGTGTTAGCGATAGATAAAAGCAAAGCAGAAATAGCATCAGACAAAATGTCTAAAGAGAACTCATATTTAAAGCATTAAATGAAAAAATTATAATAAATATTATTTAGGTATTATTACATGTAGCTATCTGAGACATTTCCTTTTTTCTTTCTGTCTTTCTTTCTTCCTTCCTTTTCTTTTCCCCACCCTCCTGCCATATTATATTAATATTACAAAGCACTCAGGCCTATTTTGGATTAAGTCCAGTTGAAAGAGAATTATGCTATTTTGCCAAAGGTGGAAGGAACTCTTTACTTCTTACAGCAAATTCTGCCTCCTTGACCTGCCCAAAGGAGAAAGAAAAATCTTTCTTTTTTATTCTGTTCGGAGGTTTTAATCCTTAATTAGCAACATCATTTTGATTAAATAAGACTCTGGAGGATTAAGACTAGAGAGCAATCAGTTGTTCTGAAAGATAGCTCTGGAGAATTTATTGTACTGTGGTCTTAGTCATTCAGAATTGTGTTTAATCAAAGTGACATTTCTCAGCGTTGATTACAAAGGAGACATTATATAAATGAAATATTTCCTCGGGGAAACGGAGGGGACACCCAATGGGTTTGTGCTTTAGGACATTGGAAAGGGGGATGAGGAATAGGGTGAAAATGAATTTCTGGAGCCGGGCCACATTTAAGATGAACACCTTTAGATTGGGTTACTTATTATTTTCTGATTTCATTAAAATCTCCAATAAAGGGATCATGCAACATTTTTTTTTAAATTAAGGGTTCTGAGAAAGGGATATAAAGAATCAGAGTGTTATTCTTTAACATGATGAAAGACTGTAGAAATAATAAGCTCCTTGAAGGCTGAAGACGGTTGTTTTTTCTTTCTCAGTTCAAATACTAAACTATGGAAAAACTTTTATGAACAGCTGCTTGTTGCAGTTTATAGAAATGAATGTTCATTCTATTCTTGTACGTACTGCAGGGGCTGGTAGCAAGATGGATAGAACCCCTGCTGGGCAGCCAGGCAGCTGGCGGGAACCCAGCTGTGTCACTTAGGTGTCTTAGGTTTTCAGCAAGTTTCTTCACCTCTCAAAGCCCCAGGTCCCTCAACCACAGAATGTGGATGCCTTGGAGGGCTGTTGTGGAGTTTTTACGCAAAGTACCAGGGCACATTATAGGTTTTCAAATCAGGGTAGCTATGACCAATGCTATTCAATGATGAATAAGTCATCAGCTAAAGTCATTGTCCAACTTCTGGGAAAGAGGAAGGCCATTTAGGAGAAGGTCATCTTTAAAATGAGCCACCCCTTGATTTATCATCTATTTCTTCAAGTCAAAAATGCCCCTAGAAATGACAAGCCTAGTTAATATAATGAATTTCAGTAGTGGCTTTTGAAAAAGCAACATGCCACTTGAATCCATAACCACTTGAAGGTTGCATCCAGTTCCGGTTTCAGCACAGATGTCAGATGTTCATAGTTACGGGACCCTTAATGAGATGTGTCATTGCATCTCTACCACCTAACGATCATGTGAAATAGTGTAGACTGGAAGTCTCAGGCATTGAAAGCACCACTTCCGAGTGGAGCTGCCAAATGTAGGTGAGAAAACCTCTCCCAGCCAACATCACCATCTGGTACTGGATTATCCTCAAATATGTACCTCACTGAAAGAATAAAGCTAAGCTCCCTGAAATCAAGAGGCACAGTAATCTGCCAACTTCTGCTTGTGCCATCACCCAGAACTGAACCTGGCTCTTTCAGTATTTTCCAAACTCTGAGGTGTACAATTAAGAGTTACCATCCTGGAGATCATATGAGTAAATACACCTGTGCAGAATCTTTTCCGGAAGCAAACTGAATGGTGAATAATTAAGCCTGTTCATGGCTGTAATTTTAAATCCTCCCACAGTTAAACTTAAATCTTGCTCCCTCACGTCTCTACTTTGGGTTTCCCTGGTGGCTCAGATGGTAAAGAATCTGTCCACAATGCAAGAGACCTAGGTTCTATCTCTGGGTTGGGAAGATCCCCTGGAGAAGGGACTAGCAGCCAACTCCAGTATTCTTGCCTGGAGAATTCCACGGACAGAGAAGCCTGGTGAGCTACAGTTTATGAGATCGCAGTCGGACATGACTGAGCGACTAACACTCACTCATATCTTTGCTTACTTCACCTGATAATTTGCATCCCGTCTGCATATCATAGTCTGTTGTGAACCAGTTACCAGAGTGAATTCTACATGCTGTAAAGGCTCAAATAGGATATTGGTAAATTTCTTGTAGAAGTCTAGAGACTGAATTATTCCATCCCTGAAGTTTTGATTATCTGGTACTAAGTTTGACTCTACATAATATATGTCTCCTACTAAACTGTTCTGATTTAAAATACTTGCTCAAATTTAATATTTTTTATCTTAGGAAAATACTAGAGGTAAAATATTATTATCCCACAGCCTTTTTTTTCAAACCTGTTGTAATATTTTACTAAAGTATTGTCTGAGAGAAAGTGAAAGTTAGTCACTTAGTCGTGTCTGACTCTTTGTAACCCCATGGGCTGTAGCCCACCAGACTCTTCTGTCCATGGGATTCTCCAGGCAAGAATACTGGAGTGGGTTGCCATTCCCTTCTCCAGGGCATCTTCCCAACCCAGGGATCGAACCTGGGTCTCCTGCATTTCAGGTGGATTCTTTACCAGCTAAGCCACCAGGGAGTGTTAGAGTATTGCCTGAGAGAAGTGATTCTCAAACCTAGATGTCCTGGAAAGCTTAAAAATACTGATGCCTGGACCCTGCCACCAGAAATTCTGATCATGTTAATTTGAGATGGGAACCAGAGGCTTTTTTTTTAAGCTGCCTAAGTAGTTAGGTTTGAGAACCACTGCTCTCAAGCAGTGTTGCCTGATTTTAAGAATCATTTGAGGTTTTGTTAAAAAATGTTCCCCATAACTCTACTTAATGCAGTATGATGACTTGAATGGAAAGGAAATTCAAAAGGGAGAGGGTATATGTATGTGTATGGTTGATTCATTTTGCCGTACAGTAGTAATTAACACAACATTGTAAAGTAATGATATGCCAATAAAAATTAATTAAAAAATGAAACAAACAAAAAACATTGCCAATGTCCCTACCTCCAACTTCTCAGATCAGAATTTCCTGGGAGCATAGCTGGGGAATGTGCATTTTTACCAAGTGCTTCAGAATTTTTATAACAGTTCGAGAGACTTAAGAAAAGAGAATTCCACACATGGTCTGGATTTTTTAAAAGAAATGGAGCTAAACACTAATGGAAGCAATTATTTTGTACGAAGATGCTTCAGAAAATTTTGATAATTCATAACAGTTTTTCTTTACCACTCCAGAAATCTACCTGATTGAGAAATCCTACCTAATCCTTTAGGAGAAAAACAAAATATGAAATTACACAATTCTGCAATGGTAAAATCATAATTTACAAGATACATTTCAGCTAACAAAATCAAAACAGTTCTTGGCATAGTCTTATTAGAACTCATTTCTTATTAGTACTCATTAACATGGACATAACTCTTTTTATTGCTTTGCTTTATTGTGCTTCACAGGGAATGGAATTTTTAAGTTCATAAATTTATAAATTTTTATGAAATGTAAATTTCGTAAAATTTACAAATTGCAAGTTAATGACAGCCTTGTGTGTAGCGAGTCTATTGGTGCCATTTTTTCCAACAGCCTTTGCTGACTTTGTGTCTCTGAAGCATCTGATAATTCTAATAGTATGTAAACTTCATCATTATTATTTTATTTATTATGGTGATCTGTGGTCAGTGATCCTTGATGTTACTACCACCATGCAGTCAAGGCTCAGATGATGGTTAGTATTTTTTAGCAATAAAATATTTTTAAATTAAGGTAAACACATTATTTTTTTTAGGCATAATGCTATAGCACATTTAATGCATTATAGCGCAGTGTAAACATAACTTTTATATACACTGGGAAACCCAAAAGTTTTTGCACCAAAAACTTCATGCCCCCTGTTATATCTTGGTGGTCTGAAACCAGACCCATAGTGTTGATATCTTCAAGGTATGCTTGCACTCAGAATATCTTCTAAGTTGAATACTGAGGAATAGCTTGTAAACAGTTTTTTAAAAAACCACTAGACCTTCCAAAATTCTATTTGCCTGGACTCCAGCCAAGTGTAACAAATGTGCCCACTCAATGTAGTAACAACAGGCACCTCCTCTGTTATCTTTGCCAAAATTGTCAGCATTCAGAAAATACTCAGAATTTCTCTCTGACATACAATGATAAACTAAAAAATATTGAGAAAAAAAAAAAAAAAGAAATTTCTTACATTTCTTACTGATCCTGCAGCCTCCTGCTTTTTCTTAAGGCCTGTGTGGTGGCTTTTAACCTGTAGGTGTGTCAATAGTAATTAACACAACATTATCATTATTATCATCATTATTACTATCATCAATAAACATGCAGTGGTTCAAAGATCTTAAACTCAGAAAATGAGAAAATGATACACCTTTTTTTAAAAAAAGCAACAGAGTAAATTTGAAGACCTAGTGGGCTTTATCAGGTCATTCATGAATTGGGGAGCATCTCTTCTAACAACCAGAATGGTGCTTTGAGGGGTTGTACGAAGTGGAAGCCTTTTGTAGAAAGAAGGGTAGGGCAAGGGAGCTATTAGCAAAAGAAAAGAAAGCATTATTTTGGGGTCAGAATATCTTCTTTTGGGAGTGGGTATTGGGAAGGGAATGGCAAGGGTTGCACCACATAGATTGCTGCTTTTTCTCCTGAGGGATGGAGAGGTTCACAAGACAGATGACTTCATTGATGCTGACCAGAAAATTCCAGACTGGTTGATTACATTTCTGGGGAGGCTCAAAACTTCAAGTAAGTCATGTATCTAAGTCTAGGTTTGGTATCATGGACTTTAGCCCAAGTGACATCATTTTAGGCCTGGTTTTCTCTTCAACAGCATTAACAACTGTTAAAATTGGGATGTTGACAGAAGAAAGGGAAATAAAGACAGAAAAGGAATGAGAGCAAGTTAGAAGAGTGAGAGGCAGGGAGAGCAAAGAAAGAGAATGGAGCAGTCCCCCGAATTTCTTAATTAAAAATAAACCTTTTATTTAAATTGTGCTGCCTGTCCACCAAAATCAATGATCTTATTTTATTAAGCTGTCTTTTCTTTAATAGCATTGTTGAAAAATACTTATAGATGAAAAGTAGGAAAAAATTATATAAATGAATTTATTTACAAAACAAAAACAGACTCACTAATTTTGGAAACAAACTTATGGTTAAAGAGAAGAAACTTAGCAGGGAGGGATAAATTAGGAGCTTGGGATGAACACACAGATACTACTATATTACTATTGTTTAATTGTTCAGTCATGTCCTATTCTTCTGCAACCCCATGGACTGTAGCCCTCCAGGCTCCTCTGTTCATGGGATTTCCCAAGCAAGAATACTGGAATGGGTTGCCATTTCCTTCTCCAGGGGATCTCCCTGACCCAAGGCTCGAATCTGGATCCTGCATTGGCAGGCGGGTTCTTTAACACTGAGCCACCTGGGAAGCCCACACAACTATATTTATATAATAGATAATCAACAAGGACCTATTGTACAGGACAGGGAACTCTACTCAGTATTCTGTAATAACCCAATGTGGGAAAAGAATCTGAAAAAGAATGAATATATGTACTATTTAACTAATTCACTATGCTGTATACTTGAAACCAAAACAAACATTGTAAATCAACTATACTCCAATAATTTTAAGTAGAAACTGCAAAACTTCCTCTGGTCTCTCTTTCTCCAAGTTCATGTCAGCTAGGTTATTCTTTGAAGTATTTCAGTGGGCCAGTGGTCATGCTGAAAGAAGCAGTGGCTGACAACAGCTGCTGCTGCTGCTAAGTCGCTTCAGTCGTGTCCGACTCTGTGTGACCCCATAGACGGCAGCCCACCAGGCTCCCCCATCTCTGGGATTCTCTAGGCAAGAACACTGGAGTGGGTTGCCATTTCCTTCTCCAATGCATGAAAGTGAAAAGTGAAAGGGAAGTCGCTCAGTTGTGTCCGACTCTTCGCGATCCCATGGACTGCAGCCTACCAGGCTCCTCCGTCCATGGGATTTGCCAGGCAAGAGTACTGGCGTGGGGTGCCATCGCTTTCTCCGATTGACAACAGCATCCACCATGAAATCAGTGCCCCACTGTTACATTGACTCTTCTAAACAGTTCAATTTTAACCCATTGAAGAGCCACAAATCCAGATGAAGAGCCACCATAATCCTGGTGAATTATCTCAGTATCATTCCATGAAGAATAACATATTCTCTCTGAACTCTTAAAATTATCCACTAAGGCTTGGGAGACCTGGAAGTTTTCCTCCCCTCTTTCATTATGTTCTCAAATAGGATGGAAAGCCCATTTCAAACTGTTTCTCTTATAATCACTTAAAATAAGTTTGAAGCATGTCAAAATTGGTCAGTCTAAAAAATGACAAAACATGTGAGTGACTTTAAAAACTATTACTAAATAAATTATGGCGAATTTTAAAAATTATTAATCCCAAAAGGTTTGCTAAATTTTGCAGCAATAAGGTTTTTCCCCTTTATTTGTATTCAACACTGTGGAATCATGAAGACCAAAAAAAAAATTACCATTTATATATACTCCCAATTATTTGCAGTTCCCAGTCTGTGTTTAAAAGTAGACTAAAGAAACATATTTTTACTGCTGCTTTCAATTTTCCTTAATCACTGGTATTTATTTTGCTTTAGTGCTTTGCTCTCTGACTTTCTGTGCGAGAGGTGCTTTATATATTCAATTTGCTAGTGAGCTATGAGATGAAAGGAGTCTTAATGGTGAGTTTGAAGACTGTGGATTTTTATTTCTTTTATTTTTTTTTACAGTTGATACATATATAATTTTACCCTTAATTATCTATGGCTTGTCCTGTCCACGGGTCAACAAAGACATATATAAAACGTGATTGTACTAAGCAATTCTTTTAGAAAATTACACAATCAAATAGGTCGGGTGACATTTGTTAAAATACACTTAGTACTTTATGTGAAATCTCTTCCTATACAGAGATATTCAGCACTATAATTCTTTGGTTTATAACTATATTTCACAAGATGTAAGTCTTGGAAGAATTGTAATTTTCCTTGACCCTCTTTAAAGTAATTCCATTTACATTCCCCAGTGGGTGTACTGAAGAGTCTCAGGGAGTCCTCTTGGATTTCTCTGCAATACTTAGCATTTGAAACAGGGTTTCTTAAAAATTAAAAGGACTATAGCATTGCTTGCAGCTCCAGCTTCTCTTTGTTATTACCAGCCACAGTTCAAGTGTCCGGCTTGAAGAAGCATTAAAGATGACCTGAGGTAGAGCCAAGGGACTCTATCCCATTGTCCTAGAAAATTCTAACGTTGTACCTCCCCTGCATGGTGATATATAAATCACTATTAGTAGATTATAGTCAGTCAGCTTGCTGGGCATGACCATGCTTGACATTTGATTACTTTTCCAGGTCAGTTATGGAGAGTAGATGTTCAAGATTTTGAATGGGGTGATCATTTCATGGGTGCATACATATTCAAAACTTAAATTGACAAGATGACATTGGTCAGACCACCATATGACCAATTTCAAGATGACTCTCAGATTCACTGTACTGTTTCTATATGTACCCCCCTTCTTCTGCTGATAAAAGCTCTTGACCATTGATTGTCAGTGGAGGGGAGTCAGCCTTTGGACAGGAGTCTGCTCTCCCCCTTCCCTGGTTGTTGTGTCCGGGGTCTTTGTGACCCCATGGACTTAGCCTGCCAGACTCCTCTGTCTATGGGAATTCCCAGGCAAGAATACTGGAGTGGGTTGCCGTTTCCATCTCCAGGTAATCTTCCCTACCCAGGGATCAAACCCAGGTCTCCTGCACTGCAGGCAGATTCTTTACCAACTGAGCCAGCAGGGAAGCCCCCTGCCCTAGTTGGTGGCACCCAAAACAAAGCAATTTTTCCTTTCTACCAACTTTGCCTCTTTATTGGCTGTTGAGCAGTAAGCAACCAGACCCCGCTTAATAAGTTTGTACTTAATAAGAAAGCTAATAAACAAAGATGCAGATGGCCAACAGGCATATGAAAAGATGCTCAACATATCTAATCATCAAGGAAATGCAAATCAAAACCACAATGAGATATTAATATCACTTCACACCCCTCAGAACATCTATCATCAAACAGAACACAAATAACAAATGTTGGTAGGGATGTGGAAGAAAGGGAACCCTTGGGCACTATGGGTGGGAATGTAAATTGGTACAGCCACTGTGGAAAACAGCATGGAGGTTTCTCAAAAAATCAAAAATAGAACTACCATATAACCCAGCAATTCCACTTCTGGGTAGATATATCTGAAAAAAAAAAAAAAAAAAAAAAAAACAAACCACTAATTTTGAAAAGAATCATGCACCCCAATATTCATAGAAACATTATTTACAGTTTCCAAGTTATGGAAACAGCCTGTGTCCATCAACAGATGAATGAATAAAGGAGATGTGGTATATACATACAATGGAATACTACTTGGCATAAAAAAGAAAGAAATTTTGCCATTTGCAGCAACATGGATGGAATTGGAGGGTATTTTGTCAAGTGAAATAAGTCAGATAGAGAAAGACAAAACTGTATGATTTCACTTATATATAGAATCTAAAAAATGCAACAAACTAGTGAATATGACAAAAGAGAAGCAGACTCACAGATGCAGAGAATGAACTAGTGGTTATGGGGCAGGGGAATATAGAGGCTGGGGGAGTGGGAGGTACAGACTGTTGTATGTAAGATAGGCTACAAGGATGTATTTGTACAACATGGGGAATAGAGCCACTGTTTTGTAACAACTATAGATGGAGAATAACCTTGAAAATTTTTATAAAAATTTAAAAAATGGAATTTGAAAAAAGAAAGCTAATAAACAATATTTGCAAAATCTAGCTTGCCTCATATGCTACTACTTTATAGCTTATGTTTATTGAAAGAATTAGCAATTATTATATGAAGTTACTCAATAGCAATTTTATTTTTGTTTTTGATTCCCAGGTTTTATTGCATCATGAACCTGAATGCAACTGTGGTCTTTCTGGGAATATCTTATATCCAATACTCAGGGGCCTGGGCCCTGGTTTTACTTATTCCTTTTATGTCTACACTTATGGCTCTGATAACTCTTTATATGATGCACTATAACCTGATTTACCAGCCAGAAAAATGTAAGTAAATCTCACTTTACATTTTTTTGTTTGTTTGTTTTTATGGTTTTCTTGATGCATCTTCTTCCTCTTAGGTTCCGTATAATTTCACTTTCAACTCACAGAATTTATAGAGTCTGTCACTTACTTCATAAACAAAAGTAGAAAAAATCATATATGAACCCTTCTATCTAGCTCTCAGCTTCAACAATTCTCAATTCATTTCTGCTCATTTTTTCCCCATCCCTATTGGTAGTTCTGAAGCAAGAACTAAATATTACAGTGCTTCATATGTGTGTGTATAAAAAGCTAATTATATGCTCAATACTTTAAAAATATAATCACAATGTCATTAACGCACACAGAGAATTTCTTAAGATGATCAAGTATCTGTTAAAAAAATCTATTTCTCTTTTAAAATCTGTTTATTTTGTTTTGTTTTATAATTTATTCAAATGAAATCCAAATAAGGCCCATATATTCCAAATGGCAGCTATGTCCCTTAAACCATATATATTCCCCCTTCATCTCTATTTCTCTCCTTTCTATATTTTTTTCCTTAAGAAATCTGAACATTTTGCATAATCTGAATTTTGCTGATTTCATCCATTTAATGTCATCGAAAAGGTTTTCCCTTTTTATTTCCCCTAAAATGTCTGACAGACATAGATCCTTGATCAGATTCAGATTTTTCATTTTTGGCAAAATTCCTTCACAGATGGTGTTAGGTACTTCACACTGTCTCATTATCTGCTTTTGCAGGGTCAATACCCATTGTTAATTTTTGTCTAAATCTATGATCCCATTGGGGGTTGCAGTTTGGTGATATTTTATATTTCTTCCTCTTTTATTAGCTGAAATAATTCTATAAAGAGAAATTTTATTAGCTGAAATATATTCTCAATAAATATTTCATTACACAGAAGTAGTTTGTGTAAGGAAAAGAAGATAAATGTCTAATTCTTTCCCTCTCATTTTAGATTTTTAAATTAATGAGGTGAACTTCAGTGTCTTCCAAAGATGACCTGCTAGTTGTTTTTAACCTATTGTTAAAAACAACTAGCAGGTCATCTATTAGTGACCCTGTGGACTGGACTGTAGCCCACCAGTCTTCTCTGTCCACAGGATTCACCCAGCAAGAATACTGGAGAGGGTTGCCATGCCCTCCTCCAGGGGATCCTCCCAACCCAGGAATTGAACCCTCATCTCTTATGTCTCCTGCATTGGCAGGCAGGTTCTTTACCACTAGTGCCACCTGGGAAGCCCATAGATTCCATATATATGCATTAATATATAATATTTCTGTCTTACTTCACTCTTTATAATAGGCTTCAGGTTCATCCACTGCATTAGAACTGACTCAAATTCATATCTTCTTGTAGCTGAGTAATAGTCCATTTTATATATGTACTACAATTTCTTCATCCATTCATGTGTCGATGGACATCTAGGTTGCTTCCATGGTCTACTGCTGTAAATAGTGCTGTGATGAACAGCACTACAAGGTTGCTGTTGTTGAGTTGCTAAGTCATGTCTGACTCTTTGTGACCCTGTGGACTGTAGCCCACCAGGCTCCTCTGTCCATGGGATTTCCCAGGCAAGAATACTAGAGTGAGTTGCCATTTCCTTCTCCAGGAGATGGTCCCAACCCAGGGATTGAACCCGCACCTCCTGCGTTTCAGGTGGATTCTTTGCCCTTGAGCCACTGGTAGAGCCCTTCCATGCACAAGACTTTTGTCCTTATGCTTTGTCTTTTGCATAGTTTATGTTTGAAATAAAATTTACCTATCTTCTTTATGTTTCTAGATTTTGAACTTTGGTGAAAAAGTTTTCCTCACTCCCAAATTATAAAAGAATTCATTCATATTTCTTTTGGCATATATATATATATATATATTTACCTTTATATCTGTGACCCATTTGGAAATTGTATTAGAATAAGTTTTAAGAGTGAACTCAATTTTATCTTTTTCCGTATGACTGTCGTATTACCCGGCCTCTTATTAGAAAGCATATTTTTTCCCACTGCTTTGAGATGCCACCTTCCTGTATACCACCACTTGCATTTCTGGAATTTCTGTTCTCTTCCTTTGATCAGTCACTCTGTTCATATTATCTCTCTTGTTTAAAAAAACTCTGATCTTAATTTCTAACACATTTTACTTTCAGTAGTACCTTGACTGTTACCCCTACTTCTACCCCTTATCTATACAGCTACCACTAATGGCAATGCAAGAAGTTATATTTTTTAAAATTAAGCACATTCACCACTGGTACTTCCTTTCACCCCATATCAGTGAAGTGAGCAAGAAGGGCACAGTGTTTCATTTTACAGACTATACTCCATGGGCTTTGTTTCTGCTCTTGTACCATCCCGAGCTTTACTTTTCCACTTAGCACGTTGTGTTGAAATGATCTATTTCTGAATACAGTTAAAAACTCATGTGTCAGTTTGGCAGAAACCAACACAGTACTGTAAAGCAATTTTCCTTCAATTAAAAATCAGTGAAAGTCGCTCAGTCGTGTCCGACCCTGTGAACCCACAGACCATACAGTCTATGGAACTCTCCAGGCCAGAATACTGGAGCGGGTAGCCTTTTCCTTCCCCAAGGGATCTTCCCAACCCAGGGATCAAACCCAGGTCTCCAGCACGTCAGGCAGATTCTTTACCAGGTGAACCACAAGGGAAGCCCTCAATTAAAAATAAATAAATTTAATTATAAAAGAAAATTCCTGTGTCGTATACATACTTGGAATATAGTAAATGTTCAGCATTTATTATTGTTAAACTGAGTGCAGAAGATGAGACATAATTGAATTCAATGAGTTGCCAAGACGTCACAGGCAATGGCTGATGTGGAACCAGAACCCAGATCTTACTTTTCTCAGGCTAGAGCTTGTTTTTTTTTACAGTACGTACTGACGCAGTGAGACAGGGGAAGCATTACCCTGGAAGCCTCTGCCTTGTTTCTCAGAGCTCTGTGCTCTGTCAGTCACAGCTGGGCAGTACACAGCCTCCTGGCAGTCTGTGGAATGGGTTCATTATGCAAAAAGATGTCTGAGAGATCCTCTCAGCTCCAAAAGGCAAAAAAGAGGAAAATGTAAAGGAAGTATAAACTTTTGTCAAAAGACCACTTTGGCATATTCTGGAGTATGTAACTGTCAAGTAATTCTGCTTTTGTGAATGTGTTAGTCACTCAGTAGAGTCTGACTGTTTGCAACACATGGACTGCAGCCTACTAGGCTCTTATGTCCATGGAATTTTCCAGGCAAGAATACTGGAGCAGGTTGCCATTTCCTACTCCAGGGCTTCTTCCCAAGCCAAGGATCAAACATGGGTCTCCTGCACTGCAGGCAGATTCTTTACTTACTAAGCCAACAGGGAAGCTTATACATAATTTTTACATTCAGATTTTCTAAACAACTATTCAGCATCCAACCATTTGCTTCATAATCTCCTATTGGAAAGTATATATTCATCTGAATAAAGAACTACTTCTTCATGTAATACAAATTTGATCAGCTCTGTTTACTGCCAGACTACTGTATTTCACATCCTACATATTTTAACATGTGATAAGGTAAACTTTCTTTGGCCAGTTACAAGAAAAAATTGTATTCGTTGCAGGTAAAGTTACAAAATGTTCACCAGCGGTTTACTTTACATAATACTCTATAAAATGAATATTTTGGAGTTGCTTTGCTTTGTTTTGTTTTATTTTTCAAAGTTATACAATCACCCAACTATGGTAAAGTAAAACTCTGTCTTCCCTTTAGAAAAGTATATCATCCTTATTTTGGCTTCTTCCTCTCTGATGACTAAATTGGAACTTCCTCAAAGCTGTAATTCAAAGCCATAGGTGACCTTAAAGAAATGATTTTTTATATGCTACCTTTTATTTTAAGGTAACTTTTCAAATGTGGACCATGCATTCCATTATGTTTAGCTGTCAAGCACAGTCTTCATTTGCATTTCTTCCCACTGCTGTAATTTTGAGAACTGGCAGGTGACCAAAGAAGAAGAAGAAGGAAAAAAAGTGCATCTACCATCTAGAGTGCAATGTAGGATTTTTTATTATAATTAAGTAGCGTAGATATTCATGATTAGATCAAGGTCAGAGGAGCAGACCATCAGAGCCAAGGACTTAAAGGTACAAAGAATTAAAAAATTGCTTTCTAAAGTTTTTTTTTTTTTAATAGTAATGGTTACAATCTTTTAAGTTTGGCAATAAGCATTTAAAATAGCTCATCTGTTTTATTTTAAAATGTGCACACTGGTGGGTTTGCCATGCACGTTCAAACTGGGGCTTGAAGTTTCGGTTGCATTTTCATTTCAGGTTTTTTTTTCAACTTCCCGTTTCTGCTCCTGGTGTAGAAAAGCAATTTGAGGATTATAATGACAATGGATTTTTCTAAAGGCTGAGTCTACACGACACACAATATTATTTTTACAGAAGGCTTGAGTTTCCTATTAAGCGTAATAGATTAATCCAAGAATGTGGTATGATGTTTAGGTATAGATGTTTTCAGTGGAACTTCCCTCCTGACACTCAGGGATAGTTACAGTTTGAATGGATAATGGATGCTCCCTCTGCATAGACAGATGACAGCATAGTTCCTTTTCCTGCCTCCTTACTGGCTCCCTCTCAGTTCACCTTATCAATTAGGTTTATTACTTCCTCTTTCCTCTGACTAACAGTCCATCTGGTTCATTGTCCACTCTTTCTCCTTGGCCACCTTTTCTCATTCTTATAGTCTCCTAATGGAGTTGTTGTTGTTCGGTCACTCAGTTGTGTCCAACTCTTTGCAACCCCATGGACTGCAGCATTCCAGGTTTCCCTGTCCTTTACTATCTCTCAAAGTTTGCTCAAACTTATGTCCATGGATGCCATCCAACCATCTCGTCCTCTGTCGTCCCCTTCTCTTCCTGCCCTCAGTCTTTCCCAGCATCAGGGTCTTGAGTCAGCTCTTCACATCAGATGGCCAAAGTATTGGAACAGAGCCCTGGAATTTATTCCATCCCATTCGGTTCACTTCTCTTCTTCCTGGTCTCTGGTCAAGTCATCACTACCTGTTAACCATCTTCCATCTTTGTCTCTTGTTCCGTAAAATCCATTATGCACGCAACTATCAGAGCTCCAGAGTAACTTTTTAAAAACGTACATCATATCTTATGTCTACTCTGTGTAAAATTTCTTAATGGTTTCTCATAACATGAAAAATAAACTCCAGGTTCCTTACTTTGGCCTATTCTTATCCCATTCTTCTCTCTTTACCCTCTTTCCTTAAGTGACCCACACCAAACACTCCGTTTCATTTAACCTCTCCTCATCTTGAATCTCACATTCCTGACTTCCTATTCACCATTTTCATTTGGTTATCTAGGGGTCATCTCAAATTTAAGATGACCAAACCTCAACTCTTAATTCATCCAACTGCAAATGTGCTTGCCTTTTCCATCTTCATGTAAGGGGAATAGAAATAGAATCTTCAGATCTTCTCATTTCTTCACCCTCTCCCCATGTCAAAATATCCTGTTGATTCTTCAACAACACTTCTCATTCTTTTTTTAACTTTTTATTTTATATTGAAGTATAGGTGATTAGATGATAGGTGATTAACAATGTTGTGTTACAGATGTACAGTGAAGTGATTCAGTTGTACATATATCTATTCTTTTTCAAATTCTTTTCACATTTAGGTAGTTATACAATACTGAGTAGAGTTCCCTGTGCTATACAGTAGGTCTTTATTGTTTATCCACTTTAAATATAGCAGTGTGTACATTATAAAAACTCAGCCATTAAGAAGAATGAAATAATGCCATTTATGGCAGCATGGATGGACTTAGTGATTGTCAGTATATACTGAGTGAAATAAGTCAGAAGAGAAAGACAAATATCATAATGGTATCACTTATATGAATCTAAAAAAAGATACAAATGAACTTATTTATAAAACTGAAACAGACTAATAAACTTAGAGAGTGAATTTATGGTTCCCAGGGAGGCAGAATTGAGGAGGGGCATAGTTAGGGCTTTGGCATTAATAAAACTGAAAAAGATTTATAAACTTAGTTAATTTATGGTTCCCAGGGAGGCAGGATTGGGGAGGGGCATAGTTAGGGGTTTGGCATTGACATGTAAACACATCCCATTCGGTTCACTTCTCTTCTTTCTGGTCTCTGGTCAAGTCATCACTACCTGTTAACCGTCTTCCATCTTTGTCTCTTGTTCCGTAAAATCCATTATGCACGCAACTATCAGAGCTCCAGAGTAACTTTTTAAAAACGTACATCATATCTTATATCTACTCTGTGTAAAATTTCTTAATGGTTTCTCATAACATGAAAAATAAACTCCAGGTTCCTTACTTTGGCCTGTAAAGTCTGACCCTGACCAATTCTTAGACTTTATTTCCTTCCATCATTCTGAACTACAGCTTCATTGACCTTTACTGTTTCTGAGCTACTCCCAGCTAATTTCTACTTCATGACATGCTTGGTATATGCTTCCTCTGGGTCATTTTGCCTATTTCCAATCTATTCAACTCTCAATTCAAATTTCAACTCTTTAGGTGTTGTCTACACCCTACCCCAGGCTTCCCAGGTAGAGCAGTGATATAGTATCCACTTGTCAATTGAGGAGACACTGGAGATGAAGGTTTGACTCTTGGGTTGAAAAGATGTCCTGGAGTAGGAAATGGCAAATCACTCCAGTATTCTTGCCTAGGAAATGCCATGAATGGAAGAGCCTGGCGGTCTACAGTCATGGGATCACGAAGAGTTTGACATGACTGAGCACGGACATGCACACCTTATTTCTACAGTCTCTATCTTTTCACTTCACTTTGTTTTCATCACTGAACTCACCTAATATTTCCCAGCTTGTTTAGTGTTTTCTCAGGGACCTATAGATCTTCTTCACTACTATATTCTTAAGGACCATAAAAGTTACTGGAACATAGTAGGTATGTAATAAAACATGTTGAATGAATGAATGAATGTTGGCATTCATATTTGTTTGGCATCACTTATGCACAATCACTGCAGATGGCGACTGCAGCCATGAAATTAAAAGACGCTTACTCCTTGGAAGGAAAGTTATGACCAACCTAGATAGCATATTCAAAAGCAGAGACATTACTTTGCCAACAAAGGCCTGTCTAGTCAAGGCTATGGTTTTTCCAGTGGTCATGTATGGATGTGAGAGTTGGCCTGTGAAGAAAACCGAGAGCCGAAAATTGATGCTTTTGAACTGTGGTGTCAGAAAAGACTCTTGAGAGTCCCTTGGACTGCAAGGAGATCCAACCAGTCCATTCTAAAGGAGATTAGCCCTGGGTGTTCTTTGGAAGGAATGATGTTGAAGCTGAAACTCCAGTACTTTGGCCACCTGATGCGAAGAGTTGACTCATTGGAAAAGACTGATGCTGGGAGGGATTGGGGGCAGGAGAAGGGGACAACAGAGGATGAGATGGCTGGATGGCGTCACCGACTTGATGGACGTGAGTTTGAGTGAACTCTGGGAGTTGGTGATGGACAGGGAGGCCTGGCGTGCTGCAATTCATGGGGTCGCAAAGAGTCGGACACGACTGAGTGACTGAACTGAACTGATGCACACTTGAAGAGCTAGCTAAAATTTTAGATCTTGTTCATACTTAATCATTTCTTGTTCTTAATCATTTTGTTTTCATTGTTACATATCACCATATCAGATACACTTTTACTTGTCTAAATAAATTCATTTTTCAAAGTGTGTATTTAAGGTAGGCTACTGAAAACTTGGTCCATCAAGCAATGCTTATCATAAATTGTTACTAAGGTGTAACAAAGAAAATAAAGTCACTAGGAGAAAACACAGTAGAAGTATTATGGAAAGTTACATCATATATCTGTTGAATTTAATCATCAGATAATCAGGTTTTATATTTTGTATCTTTGTTTTTATGTTATTTCTTAGGTATTTCATTTTATCATACTTCACAAATATATTGACTATTATAGTTGAGAAATTTTTTAAAAAAACTTTTATCTTTTAACACAGCTAATTTCAGAAGCACTAATTCAAACTCCCTTTCTTTAGAAATAATAAGATAGCAATATTAATTATTTAATAAGATTGGAGATATCAATTTATCACACATAAAAGCAGATCCCAATTTTCCTTGAGACATAGTGATTTGTTTATGTGAAGAAGAAATAGTGAGTTTAAAACATTATATTCAATAAAGTCCTGAATTTAAAACATAGGAAGGAAATTAGGGAAAATTCCTCTGGAAATAGTCTTTTATCCTTCAAACAGTTATCATTTAATAATAAAGCCTATTTGAAAGCACAGAGTAAGTTGGATCAATGCCAGTAATGACCCTTCTGACTACTGGGTACTGTTTCACGAGTTGAGCAGAGAACAGGTTGAAGAGCAACTGAAGCAGGATCAGAAGGAAATGTCAGGAAGTTAAGTCTCCAAGCCCAGACCTGTTCAAATTCAGTCTCTAGACTGTTCATCAAGACATTTTTAGTTCTCATCTTACCAAAACCTTAAGTAAACTAATTGAAATAGCTGAGAAAGTTTCCTAATAGAGCAGTTCTTCGTCCAATAGTAAAGAGATGTCCCAATTATTTCATTGTTAAGGGACACAAACCTTGGCCACTCACAGGGACGTCTGTCTCCTTTGGACTTCTCAGTTCTGGGGGCCTTTCATCCAAGTCTGGCCACAGTGACTACAAGGCAAGAGTGACAGTAGATATGAGCCTGTCTCCTGTCAGCAATTATCCCGACATACTTCCACTTGACCTCAACACACTTCACAGAGGCAGCCAAAGAGCCTCTGCTGTAATCATTCTTGGTCACTACCAATTTGGGCTGGATTTGATTCAGTGACTTAGAGATGAAAGGCTCCATATTCAATTACCAGGCCCCCAGCTTCCTCAATTAATCAAAGACTGACATAATAGGTCTATTACAACTCTTAAAGAAAAGACCAGATCCAATCAATATCATCACTCTATAACCATAAAAAGAAATTAATATTCTTTATTTAAATCTGAAAACCAACACTGTGGCATTTAAATGAACTTGGTTACAATCAATGCATTTCCTCTAGAATTTTATTATGGGAAACTTGAACATATTTAAAATGATGATCAAACTATATACTCTGAGTTTCTAAAGCAGCCTTCTTTGGAGAAACTCAAGCATGTTCCTATTTATTTCACTGTTTATCCTACAACCATGGTTTGGTGTCTTTGTAATTTGAGGCAGGGTTTATCTGGTCTAAGGGAGTGCTATGAAACATTGAAACATTCATGATGGCACCTCTGAACTGCTAACTAAACCAGGATCTCTTATCTGTCATTGGATTAGGAAGTCCTAATAGAGTCAATCGGAGAAGGCAATGGCACCCCACTCCAGTACTCTTGCCTGGAAAATCCCATGGACGGAAGAGCCTGGTAGGCTGCGGTCTATGGGGTCGCTCAGAGTCGGACACGACTGAGCAACTTCACTTTCACTTTTCACTTTCATGCATTGGAGAAGGAAATGGCAACCCACTCCAGTGTTCTTGCCTGGAGAATCCCAGGGATGGGGGATCCTGGTGGGCTGCCGTCTCAAGGGTCGCACAGAGTCGGACACGACTGAAGCAATTTAGCAGTCAATGAAAAGGTGAAATTTGAAAGATCATAAAAGAAGCAACAATGAGGTTGCAAATCACTAGCAGTTAAGTGATTGCAAATATCTAAAACAATAAAATGCTTCTGATGCTAAGCAACAGCCATATAAACCCAGAGGAAACTACTGGAAAAGTCAAAAGCCAGCTAATCTAATCTGAACTTTTGGTGACACTATCAACATATATAAAGTCATTTGAAGAGTTCAAAGTTTAACCTTATGTCTGAAATTCAAGGATAAAGCCAAAGCAGAGAATATATTTCCTTTCATCTACATGTCAAAATAAGAAACCACCTTCTACCTGACAAGGAAAGTGAGGATTATTTATATGGCAATTTATATTTAAAAAAAAATAGTACCAGTTCTTTGTGTTAAGGCTGTAAAAGAAAGTTCAGGTTGTCTCATTCATTAATGTGTTAAAGTTAGAGGCTTCTGAGAGATTCTGAAATCTTTTACTTTGGTGCTATATTTTGTCACCTTTCTTCCCTTTTTAATATGCTCCCGTTGATCTTACCTTTTTCATTTTTTACATCGGCTGTCAGGCACCACCTTGGGCTGGTCACCAGGATGCCAGAACCCTCGTCAGAAGCTTGTTCCTTTGAATTCAGCCCCTTGGGTGCTAAAATCTTCTCACTTTACTGCCCTTCATCTTTACCATTGTTATCTTTCTGATAGATATTTTGGAAAACTGAAAAATATTCCTTTACTAAATATATAATATTTCCAATTATTTGCAGGTTGCTCCCTCCTGACAATATTTAGGGTGTTTATTAATGCACTGAAAACATGTTGTCTGCAGTATCCCACCTTGGTGGAGGTGTGACAAGCTGGTTGGACCATGCCAAGGACAAAAATGGCGGTCGCTACAGTGAGCTCCTTGTGGAAGACATAAAATTTTTCTTCAACCTTCTGCCACTCTTTATTTTTCAGCTCCTCTACAAAATGTGCATTATGCAGGTGAGGAAAGATAACTAATACTACCCACAGAAACAGTAAAATGATTGCATGATAACATTACAAGTAGACATTTCTTTTCACCCCAATAAGTGCTTCCCATACACTTCTTTAGGATGTTAACCTATAAATGCTTCTAATCATTACAGGTTCTAGCTTTTAAGGACTAAGTGGAGTCAGGTATAAGCATTCCAGAGGAGGATATGAGTGTGGCATTTTTCCTGTAGAACTGCAAGTGTCTTGCAGTAGGTGCAGACATGGCAGACAATACTTTACAGAATTTCCAAGGCCTGTGAGTAACTCAGAAAAAATGAGATCTATGGGCAATTATGGGCTTCTCAGGTGGTGCTGCTGCTGCTAAGTCACTTCAGTCGTGTCCGACTCTTAGCGACCCCATGGTCTGCAGCCTACCAGCCTCCTCCATCCAAGGGATTTTCTAGGCAAGAGTACTGGAGTGGGGTGCCATTGCCTTCTCTGCAGGTGGTGCTATTGGTAAAGAATTCACCTGCCAATGTGGGAGATGTAAGCGATAAAGAGTTCGATCCCTGGGTCAGGAAGTTCCCCTGGAGAAGGACATGGCCTCCCTCCCTAGTATTCTTACCTGGAGAATCCCATGGACAGAGGAGCCTGGTGGGCTATAGTCCATGGGGTCACAAAGAGTCGGACATGACTGAGCATCTGAGCAACAAAATTGGAGATAAATTAACTTTGCTTTCCTCCTTGACCAAGCCTTTAAAAATTGGTATTAACAAGTAGCTAAATTGGCTGATTCAGTTATGAAGAAATATAAATGATTATAAAAATCTTTGAAGAAATTTGAAACTCTTCATTGCTAACATCTAACTTGGAATTAGATGGCTAATGAGTGTTTCACAGAATAGTAGATTCTATGATCTATAGATCTAGAAAAAAATCTTAGAGATTAAAATACTCAATTCCTTCATTTGTTGAAGAGGAAACTGAGACTTGAAAAAAAATAAGTGATTTGGGGTAAGTAGGTCAAACAGTGAGTAGTAGTGAAAGAAAAGGCAGAATCTTATCTTCTGACTCTTAGTACAATGCTTGCTCTAAACCAGGGGTCAGCAAATAACTACCTGCAAACCTTATCCAGCCCACTGCCTTTTTCACATATCCTATTAGGTAAGAAGCTTTTTGCATTTTCATATGATTTTTAAAAATAAAAAAGAATAATATTTTGCAGCACATTTTAATTATAATTGGGTGCACAATTATAATTATAAATTGTATGAAATTTAAAATGAGGTGTCCATAGAAAACAAACAACAAATTTATGATTACCAAAGGGAAAGGGCAGTAAGGATAAATTAGGAGCTTGGGATTAACATATACACTTTACTGGGTGGCACTAGTGGTAAAGAACCTGCCTGCCAGTGCAGGAGATGTAAGAGACACAGGTTCAATCCCTGGCCCAGGAAGATCCCCTACAGGAGAGCATGGCAACCCACTCAAGTATTCTTACCTGGGAAATCCCAGGGACAGTGGAGCCAGGCAGGGTACAGTCCATAGGGTCACACAGAGTCAGACACTGCTGAAGCGACTTAGCATGCATGCAGTACTATAGATAACCAACAAGGCCTTATCTAACACAAGGAACTACATTCAGTATTTTGTAATAACCTATAAGGGAAAAGAATCTGAACGAGTGTTGGGTTGGCCAAAAAGTTCATTTGGGTTTTTTATAACATCTTATGGGAAAACCTGAATGAACTTTGGCTAATCCTATATATATATATTGAGTATGAAGTGAAGTGAAAGTTGCTCAGTCAAGTCTGACTCTTTGCAACCCCATGATATATATATATATATATATATATAGAGAGAGAGAGAGAGAGAGAGAGAGAGAGAGAGAGAGTTTGAAGTGAAGTGAAAGTTGCTCAGTCATGTCTGACTCTTTGCAACCCCATGATATATATATATATATATAGAGAGAGAGAGAGAGAGTTTGAAGTGAAGTGAAAGTCGCTCAGTCATGTCTGACTCTTTGCAACCCCATGGACTATACAGTCCATGGAATTCTCCAGGCTGGAATACTGGAGTGGGTAGCCTTTCCCTTCTCCACGGGATCTTCCCAACCCAGGGATCGAACCCAGATCCCCCGTATTACAGGCAGATTCTTTACCTGCTGAGCCACAAGAGAAGCCCAAGAATACTGGAGTGGGTAGCCTGTCCCTTCTCCAGCGAATCTTCCTGACCCAGGAATCGAACTGAGGTCTCCTGCATTGCAGGCAGATTCTTTACCAACTGAGCTATCAGAGAGCCCCTATATATTGAGTGTATATATATTGAATCACTTTGCTGTATACCTGAAAGTAGCACAATGCTATAAATCAACTCTACTTCGATTAAAAAAAAAATAAAGTACAATTGTTAGAAAAGAATAAGTATAGGATTTCTCCTTGTTTAGAAGGATCCTGCCAGCAACTAGAATAAAAGCCTCTTCTTTTAAAAGAAAAAAAAATTCAGTGTTCATAAATACAGTTTTATTGGAACACAGTCTTATGTTTGTTTGTAATAGTATGTCTGTTTATGCATGCAAACAGCAGAGTTGAGTAGTTGCAACAGAATCCACACATGGAAATATTGTCTATCTGGCCTTTTACAGAAAAGCTTGTTGACCCTTGTTCTAAACAATGCATGAAAACTAGGCTAATTTAGTAGATTCAACCTCTCTCTTGACTCCACAATAATAGATGGTGCAAAAATACAAAAATACCACCTCTATATATGAACATTAATATTATAAAAAATCTTAGAATGAAGAAATTAATCATGAGTACAAAATCGCTAACTGACCCATGGGTGGCCTTGAACCTTCTGTGCAAATAGCACAAATTTTTGATTCTTACCCTCATAATGTAGTGACTCCTACTGTTTCTTTTGACTAAATTCAGCCCTTCTCTGAAAACTGTCATATATTTTAAAATTTGACATAAATTATAATAAACTTTGATAAACTAATTTTTAAGCATATCACCAAATCTAGATGCCTACTCTGTTGCAAAGAACAAACACTAATATCATTGATCACCTATATGTGGCATAGCCTCTAAAAGATGACTTCACAGTGTCTTAAATCAACCCCCACAGCGTGCCTCAGGACTGATTTAGTTATCCTAAATATGAGTCTCAGAGACATTAAGTGACTTGCTATTTGCTCTTGGTTGCCCTACTTGCAATATGGCAGCATGGCTGTCCCAACCCATGGTGGGTATCAGTGCCCACACTTTGCTGTTACCAACTATGCCTCTCTTGTATCTGGGTTAAAAACCCTTATACAGGGCTTCCCTGATGGTTCAGTAGTGAAGAATCTGCCTGCCAATGCAGGAGACATGGATTCAACCTCTGATCAGGGAAGATCCCACATGCCTCAGGGCAACTAAGCCCATGCACCACAACTATTGAGCCTGTTCTCTAGAGCCCGGGAGCCGCAGCTACTGAGCCCACGTGCCTCAACTGCTGAAGCCTGGGTGCCTTAGAGCCCATGCTCTACAACAAGAGAAGCCACTGCAACGAGAAGCCCGAGCACCGCAACTAGAGAGTAGCCCCTGCTCGTGGCAACTAGAGAAAAGCAACAAAGCAATGAAGACCCAGAGCAGCCAAAAATATAGTAAGTAAATAGATAAAATTATATTTTTAAAAATCCCTGTACAATGAACTCCCTGGGCAGTCCAGTGGTTAAGACTCTGTGCTTCAACTGCAGGAGTCATGGGTTTGATTCCTGGTCAAGGAACTAAGATTCTGTATGCCAGGCGTTGCAGCCAAAAATTTATTAAAAAAAAAAAAAAAAAAAAAAAAACCCTCTTACAGACTATACAGGTTCCAAAATCATGTACAGTAATGTTATACCAGAAACTCCAGAGAAAATGGTTAGAATATACTTCTCAAGGGAGGCAGATGAAACTTCCGCTGGGATAGGCTGGTGTTAGATTTTTGCCTCCAGATGAAATAATCACCAGCATAAAGGAGATCAAAGCACCAAGAATAAAACATCATAGCATGCCATATTTTAAATTTAGTAGCAATTATTGACCTTCAGTTCCAAGACATACATTTAAAATATGTTGATATTAAGGCCGATGATGTTGCCATTTGACATTACCGGCCATTCAGAGGTGAAAATGAATCTCTATTGACAGCAATTATTCCTGAATACTCAGAGGCTTGTATGAAATAAGAGTATTTAAAATTTTAAAAGGAGATGATTTCAGAACTTGAGGCAGAAGCAGAAATGATTTCAAGCTTTCAAGACATCGGAGCCTTTTCTTAGATTAGGCAATATATGAATATTGCTTCACTAAAGATTAATCATACATTTGCCACATTATTAAGTTAACAGGTTTCTGTGTCTGTGATTCATGCTGATAATAACTCTATTCCTATTAACAATAATTCTCGTTTGAAATCAGTAACAGAAACTTCCAAGTTGTGCTGTGAGCCTCTCAGTCTTCGAGGAGCTCTGCTGCCAGCACTTTTTCTTAAAAAAATCATTCATTTTCCTCTGATTAAGGAAGGAACTTAATGTTTTGATGGAACTAGGGCAAAACTAGCTAATGTTCCCTTCTCTCTTGCTGTCTTTAACCAACTATAACAATCCTGTTTACTATCCCAAGGGTCAAATTCAAGATTGGAAGATAAATTATCACCAGGACATATTTTATATAGATAAAAAAAAAAAAAAAACTCAGTGAAAATGTAGTCCATCCCTGGATGGAGGCAGTTAACAGAGCAAAAGGCTCATTTTATAATCGGTGGACTTGTTAGCAACTGTACTGACTTATGACTCTGCTTCTCCTTATGCTTCTCAAGTTGCACACCTGATAATTAGAGAAGGAGATAGTGAAGGTTTAAAACAAGAAGCTATCATCTGGATGTTTGAGCCAGGTTGCTCTCCCAGGATGGGGGTAAAGCAGGAATCCTAATGAAGTTCACACACTGTAAGAAAAAAAAAAAAAAAAAAAAAATATATATATATATATATATGGAGACTCCATCCCTTAAGGACAAAACTTGGGTTGACTTTCTCACCAAGCCAATTAATAGCTTTGTGTGCCACTGAGAATTCAAGAAATACTCTGTGCTGCTAATGATAATGACAAAGATGTGATTATTGCAACAAAGCTCATGAACTGTAAAAGTGAGAAGATACACCTTTCCTGTGACACTGAGCTTTAGTTCTAACCTAACAGTTATAACCTAACAAAAGGTTTGGAGCACATGAAGAGACTCCAAGTTAATGTCAGAGTTTTAGTTAGTATTAGGATTTATTTTAAAAATGAAATTCCTACACTATGTTGAGGGTTTGCAGTAGAGCAGAGGTATTGTCAATTGTTGTAGGTTTTTTTGTATGTTTGTTTTTAATTTCTTCTACTTTATTGTGCAACATTTTTCATGGAATTCCCTTTTTGGTCCCCTAGTGCTTCACAATTAGTTTAAAAGGAGAGTATAGACACAAGTCTGTTTTCTCTCTTTTTTTTTCTCATTTTACTTGACATATTAAAAATGAGACCAATCCAGGGAGCCTAATAAATATAGCCTACATCAAGTAATGGGTTTCTACACTGGGCCCCTCTCCTTAGGGAAAAATCATTCTTACTTACTTTGCTACCAAACTCAATGCTATTTAAAGGATATACTAGCCACAATCCATTGTTTATGAGTGAAAAGAAAGTCTTAATACTTTCTGCTGGCTTTTGCTTTATTGTTGGGAAAAACAAAAACTTTACTTGCTGATATGCAATATTTGTTACCTGATTTCTTATGTGTCATCTGAAGCACAAAATTAGGGTCTTTGTTACTTTTCCAAGGAAAACTAAGAAGAAAGACTAGATGACAAAAGATTCATCATAAAGAATCAGTAGCATTGTCAACAGACTAAACAGAGCTCCTACTGACCTTTGTCAGCTCATAATCCTGACCTCAAAGACATGGGGAATGTCCAACTTATCTGTCACAGGTACAGGCAAGGGACAAGGCATCTGCCACAGGAATCTTCCTCTAAAGTTAAACCACCGTCTTTTTTTTCTTTTTTGAAATCATTTTATTTATTTTGGCCTCACCATGGGGCACGTGGGATCCTAGCTCCCCAACCAGAGACCAAGCCCGCACACACCCCCTGCATTGGAAGCTCAGAGTATTAACCACTGGACCACCAGGGAAGTCTTAAACCACTGTCTTAATGCATGGCTCTTTCCCTGTTGAAAAGCAGATTCCTTCAGGATATTATCTGCAGACCGTGAACTCCAGTCTTAATCTGCGTGGATCGCTTCTGCCAGTTTCAGTCATGAATGTCATCAGTATCCTACCACTACTCATTCTGGCTCCTTTTATGGAATATTTCAGCACCTGCCTGCTTCCCTCTAAGAGAGATGGCTCTTTTCTGTCAGCATGCATTGGTAAGTACAACTTACCATTTCTAGTAAGTGGTTTGTAACTTTTTTTTAATTGGAGGGCAATTACTTTACGATATTGTGCTGATTTCTGCCATACATCATCATGAATCAGCTACAGGCATACATATGTCCCCTCCCTCTTAATCCTCCATGCCACCTTCCACACCACTGTAGGTGGTCACAGAGCGCTGGGTTGAACTCCCTGTGTCGCACAGCAAATTCCCACTGGCTGTCTGTTTTACATATGGTAAAGTGAATGTTTCCATGCTACTCTCTCAATTCATCCCACCCTCTCCATCCCATACTAAAATAAGAAACACTGTACAAGGCTCTAAGTTAGCTATGTGCTCTGGAGTGGAGTCTGATTTTGACAAATTAGGAAGAAGGTACATTCAAGAGTATCGATGTCCAGTTTCTCAAGTCTCTACATGGACATCAGTGTTCCATTTTCTTCCTATCCTTTTATGCTTCTCAGAAGACACACCTGATATAAAGACGTGGCGAAATTTTCAGTGCCACCAAATGGCCTCTCCTTCTTCATGTAAAACAGTCTCTACTCCTAAGTTGACGCTGAGAATGTTTTAAAAAATTAACACAGGTAAGCCATAATACTTGGGAGGAATTAAATTCTGAACCAGCAGAAAAAAAATTATTACAAGTTAGTACAGTGATTCAGTTTCAGTACAGTATTTCTTCCAATAGTAAGGTGCGCAACAATAATTTTCAAACACTTTTTCCACCTTGAGATATAATTGACATTGTTGTTCAGTTGCTAAGTCATGTCCAACTCTTTGGGATTTCATGGACTGCAGCACGCCAAGCTTCCCTGTCCTTCATTTAAAATTTTAATTTTTTAAAAATCATAAATAGTTTCATGGATCTAAAATTTCATGTACAAATAAGAAAAAAAGTGAAGTCGCTCAGTCGTGTCCGACTATTTGGGACCCCATGCACTGTAGCCTACCAGGGTCCTCAGTCCATGGGATTTTCCAGGCAAGAATACTGGAGTGGGTTGCCATTTCCTTCTCCAGGGGATCTTCAACCCAGGGATCAAACCCGGGTCTCCCGCATTGTAGGCAGACGCTTTACCATCTGAGCTACCAGGAAACCCATGTACAAATAAGGTCTACTTATATTTGTATCGGAGAAGGCAATGGCACCCCACTTCAGTACTCTTGCCTGGAAAATCCCATGGATGGAGGAGCTTGGTAGGCTGCAGTCCATGGGGTCGCGACAAGTCGGACATGACTGAGAGACTTCACTTTCACTTTTCACTTTCATGCACTGGAGAAGGAAATGGCAACCCACTCCAGTGTTCTTGCCTGGAGAATCCCAGGGACGGGGGAGCCTGGTGGGCTGCCGTCTATGGGGTCGCACAGAGTCGGACACTACTGAAGTGACTTAGCAGTAGCAGTATATTTGTATATTCTCTGTATTCCTTTGGGTGTCTATTTACATATTCTTAAAGAATTATCCTTCCATTTTTAAAATAAAGATTCAGTCTCTCAGTCGTGTCCAACTCTTTGCAAGCCCATAGACTGGAGCACACCAGGCTTCCCTGTCCTTCACTATATTCCAGAGTTTGCTCAAACTCATATCTGTAGAATAGGCCATGTGATCCAACCATCTCATCTTCTGTCATCCCTTCTCCTCCTGCTCTCAGTCTCTCCCAGCATCAGGGCCTTTTCCAATCAGTCGGCTCTTCGTATAGGGAGGCCAAAGTATTGAGCTTCGGCTTCAGCATCAGTCTTTCCAGTGAATATTGAGGGTTGATTTCCTTTAGGATTGACTGGTTTGATCTCCTTGCTGTGCAAGGGACTCTCAAGAGTCTTCTCCAGCACCATAATTCAAAAGCATCAAATGTGTGAGTTTAAGGTACACAATGTTATAAATTGATACCATTCTATATTGCAAAATATTTATGACAATAAGGTTAGTTAACACATCCTTGACCTCATATAATTGCTACTTTGTTGTTGTTATGGTCCCTTCTTAATTTTTAAAGTGAAAAAAATGTAGGACATCTTACACAGATTCTATCCCTGGATCAGGCAGATCCCCTGGAGAAGGAAATGGCAACCCACTCCAGCATTCTTGCCTGGAAAATTCCATGGACAAAGAAGCCTGGTGGGCTGCAGTTCATAGGGCGTCAAAGAGTTGGACACGACTGAACACTGACCTCATATTATTACCATGTTGTTGTTGATATGGTCTACTCTCGATTTTTTAAAGTGAAAAAAATGTAGGACTTCTTACTCAGAACACAATCTATAGACGGTAAAGCAAAATTTCTGCCAATGAAATGGGAGAGGAGGAGCATTCTGGTGACATTCTCCTCTGCCTCGCTGTGGTCCCCCAGGCACTGCCATGGAACAGGAAGATAAGAAACAGGAAAACCAAGCTCATCTGATGACCAGAGACTGGGGTCTCAGCCCCTGCTCTGCTGCTGAGCTGTTCCTGGGTGACTTGGGAAAGCCACTTAATTTTGTCTTCTAGTTCACTTTTTTAATTGAGGGCCATGCCCGAGATAAATGTTGGAACCCTTTGTTCTGTAAAATGTTTGAAATCATTCAAGGTGATAATAGCGCCTAGAGCACAGTTGGGGCACAGTGTGGAAGCTCTACAAATATTAGCTAATACTAAGTCATCATTTGCAGGGGCAGGTCTAATTGTTTGGTGAGGATAAACAGAAAGCAGAGGAAGTTTGAAACTCTTAAGAATAGCATGCAATGGCAACATTATGTCTTATCATCTACTTGAGAAATAATTTCATTGAGAGTCAAGGCCAGGCATCTGGAAGTTTCTTTTCTCTTGGTTCACTTCAGTTCAGTTCAGTCACTCAGTCGTGTCCAACTCTTTGCGACCCCATGAACTGCAGCACGCCAGGCCTCCCTGTCCATCACCAGCTCCTAGAGTTCACCCAAACCCATGTCCATTGAGTCGGTGATGCCATCCAACCATCTCATCCTCTGTTGTTCCCTTCTCCTCCTGCCCTCAATCTTTCCCAGCATCAGGGTCTTTTCAAATGAGTCATCTCTTCGCATCAGGTGGCCAGAGTATTGGAGTTTCAGCTTCAACATTAGTCCTTCCAATGAACACCCAGGACTGATCTCCTTTAGGATGGACTGGTTGGATCTCCTTGCAGTTCAAGGGCCTCTCAAGAGTCTTCTTCAACACCACAGTTCAAAAGCATCAATTCTTTGGTGCTCCTGTTGTTATTCTTAAAACCTCCTTTGTATAAATCTGTAAAGACAACGCAGTCTTCTGGCAACCCATTATTATATATATATATATATATATATATATATATATATATATATATATTTTGCTGTTTCTCTTTTTATAGAAGTTACTGTTATTTACCAGAGCCATCAACAAGATCACTCTAGACCACATCACAGAGTAGATTTGTTTTTAGAAAGAACTCAAAGTGACTAAACTCAGTTTATTTTATCTTCAATTGTAGAGGTCTTCAGCACAAAATATTTTTTGATTTATTCTGTAAGCCAGTAACCCTGACATTATTTATTGTTATAGGTTTAGACAAACTATAAAACTTAATAGGTTTTAACAATCCTTAAATCTTACAAACTGCTTTTTTTTTTTGTCTGCTAGTATAGAAATCCAACCCAGTATTTAGTGAATGTCCAGCACTATTTGAGGATACAAAAGAAAAGTAAGACTTTGTACATACCCTCAGCAAGTGTACTATTAAAATATAATGAATGCAGAACAACGTGGGGGTAAATTTATATGGCAAAATGCCAGAACTCTTGGCAGTCCTGTACAAAATCATGAAAATTCATTCTAAGCTTCTGAATTATGCTTTATTACTAAAAAATTTTTTAAATTGGGTTACTTTAGAGAAATATGATATACAATATGGATGAAAGAACTACTTTTTAAAATCCTTTCTGTGAATTCCCTGGCAGTCCAATGGTTAGCTTTCACTAATGAGGGCCCGGGTGAGGACTCAGGTACATTCTCTGGTTGGGGTACTAAGATCTTGCAGGCCACATGGCGTGGCCAAAAAAATAAAATAAAATCCTTCTTGAGTGTAAGAAATCTTAAATTCACTTGAAATATGAGCACTTTCTCTTGGACAGTTCTCCAGTCTCACCTATTTGAAAGCATGTCTATTCTTAAAGAAGTGTATGTGTTTTTCTGGAGGGAGGAAAGTTAGCTAGAATTATCTGATATATTATTTGATGTTAATGAACTAAATATTCCCTGTGAAGGTTGGTAACAGACTTAGTGGGCAGGAAGAAAAGGAAAAAAACCAGATTCATCTAAAAAATCTGAGCTATATCCTTCTGAGTACAAATTACTGAATTCAATTGTTTCTAAGCCAGACTCCATTCATTTGTTCATTTACATACTTGCTCACTTATTTGCATAATATTTTGCTCTGGGGAAATAAAGAGGTGTGATGATATGTATCTTTTTAACTAGATGTTTGCTTAAGTTTTCCATATCCTGCTTGTGATTATGGAAGATTAATAAGTTTTATCAGGACATAGAAGCATAAACCTAGGGTACTTTTTGATAGTGATTTACATAACTGAATTAATCTAACATTAAAATTCACTTTTGCTTTGAACCTAAGTGCCTTGAAAATGTGAGTGAAGTATGTAAGTATATAAATTATGAACAAACAAATATTTATGAATTCCTCATTTGAACCTAGGCACCTTCCTATGCATATTCCACTTAATCTCATGATAAATCATCATTTACTAGGTCAAGGATCTCAAAGATAATGTCTTATTTGAATTCAGACCTTCTAATTGTAAGGCCATTGTTTCATTATTTGTTATTATTATTCCACTTACTAGCTATCTATAGTTCCTTTTTACTGGAGTATAATTGTTTTACAACGTTGTGTTAGTTTCAGCTGTACAATAACGTGAATCAGTCATATGTATACATATATACTCTCTCTCGAGTCTCCCTCCCATACCCCAATTCCTACCCTGATTCCACCCCTCTAGGTCATCACAGAGCACCAAGCTGAGCTCCCTGTGCTATATAGCAGCTTCCTACTAGTTATCTGTTTCACACATGGTAGTGTATATATGGGAGAAGAAAATGGCAACCCACTCCAGTGTTCTTCCCTGGAGAATCCCAGGGATGAGGGAGCCTGGTGGGCTGCCGTCTCTGGGGTCGCACAGAGTCGGACATGACTGAAGTGACTTAGCAGCAGCAGCAGGAGTGTATATATGTCGATGCCACTCTCTCAATTCATCACCCCCATTCCTTCCCCCACTGTGTCCACAAGTCTGTCTTCTACTTTTGTACCTCTATTCCTTCCCTGTAAATCGATTAATCAGAACCATTTTTCTAGATTCTATATATATATACATTAATACACAATATTGGTTTTTCTCTTTCGCACTTACTTTACTGTGTATGACAGGCTCTAGGTTCATTCACATCACCACAACTGATTCAATTTCGTTCGTTTTTATGGTTGAGTAGTATTCCATTGTTGGAGAAGGCAATGGCACCCCACTCCAGTACTCTTGCCTGGAAAATCCCATGGACGGAGGGGCCTGGTGGGCTGCAGTCCATGGGATCGCTAAGAGTCGGACACGACTGAGAGACTTCACTTTCACTTTTCACTTTCATGCATTGGAGAAGGAAATGGCAGCCCACTCCAGTGTTCTTGCCTGGAGAATCCCAGGGACGGGGGAGCCTGGTGGGCTGCTGTCTATTGGGTCGCACAGAGTCGGACACGACTGAAGCGACTTAGCAGTGGCAGCAGCAGCAGCAGTATTCCATTGTATATACGTACCATATGTTCTTTATCCATTCATCTGTCAATGGTCATCTAGGTTGCTTCCATGTCCTGGCTATTGTAAATAGTGCTGTTTTGAACATTTAAATTATAGACATTATCAGTGTTAATTTGGAATCCTTACTGCTATTTCTAATCAAGGCTATGAAGTAAATGAAAAATCCTTCTGCCATCACAATGAGTTGGTCTTTAAGGTTCCCCCACTCCCTTCCGGAGAAGGCAATGGCACCCCACTCCAGTACTCTTGCCTGGAAAATCCCATGGATGGAGGAGCCTGGAAGGCTGCAGTCCATGGGGTCGCTGAGGGTCGGACACGACTGAGCAACCTCATTTTCACTCTTCACTTTCATGCATTGGAGAAGGAAATGGCAACCCCCTCCAGTGTTCTTGCCTGGAGAATCCCAGGGACGGGGGAGCCTGGTGGACTGCCATCTATGGGGTCGCACAGAGTCAGACACGACTGAAGTGACTTAGCAGCAGCTTAGCAGCAGCACTCCCTTTCACAGTCAGTCACTCCCTGTCCAAGGGCTGTCATGTTTAAGGAGGCAGATGGTGCCAACGCTGAGATGCCTAGGGTTTGACAAGGATAATGACAGCCCAGGCGAAGAGTGAGGGGTAGAGAAATCTCATTTGGTTGGTCAAAGTAGAAATTTAACACAGGAAAAAAAAATGAGCTTGCTTTTCTTTATCTAGCTCATAACAATGCAAGGAAAGAGGGGTTTCTGATTGAAGATAGGACATTCTTGAGTTTATCAGCTAAAGAAATTAACAAGTATATGACCGTACCAATGATAAAAAAAAATCTCCGAATCTTTTAGAACTTGGATGACAAAGGTTTGATACACACAGAGTGTTTCATCAAGACTGTATTTTCCTAACATTACATGAGACAGATGTATCTATGTATTTATCTATTTAAGTCAGCCTTAATACACCAAGAATCTAGAATCAGTGATATTATGATGTATCCTCTGTCATAGTTGGATATACTTTGTTTTAGCTTTTTTTGGTTCAAAACTGTTTACACCATGAGTATTTCCTTTCCTACCATTAGTTAAGATCCAGTATGTGACATTTAGTAGCTAGTGCTGACACACACCAGTATTAATCTGACTAAAATTAGCTTAATTAAGATGTTATTAAGCCTTATACAAAGCAGAAGTGCACAAAGCAGTAGGTAGCTGTTATCTTGGCTTTTAAGTAACATTGATATTGAAATGCAGATGAAGTATATCCAAATATCTTCCAGGCCTTCCTCTTTAAAATAAAACTTGAAAATTCAAATCCTAATTCAAAGTTCTTTATGATTCAGGTACAACCAAGGTGCTGGTCCCTTTATATATATATACCTTCTACTGGTTTATATATAGTACCTTCTACTGCTGCTGCTGCTGCTGCTAAGTCACTTCAGTCGTGTCCGACTCTGTGCAACCCCATAGACAGCAGCCCACCAGGCTCCCCTGTCCCTGGGATTCTCCAGGCAAGAACACTGGAGTGGGTTGCCATTTCCTTCTCCAATGCATGAAGGTGAAATGTGAAAGTGAAGTCGCTCAGTCCTGTCCAACTCTGAACGACCCCATGGACTGCAGCCTACCAGGCTCCTCCGTCCATGGGATTTTCCAGGCAAGAGTACTGGAGTGGGGTGCCATTGCCTTCTCTGAGTACCTTCTACTAGTTCTAATAATTGACAGAGTTTCTTTTTGGTTGGAATCAAAGTGCTTGATAAATTAAAAACCAAGCCAGGGATCCAGTTAAATTCACTGAAAGTAGGAGTATTTCATCAAAACTACTTTTTCTCTAATATAGTTTTCAGAACTGTGACACCAAGAAACATCATGGTGTATACCTTCTGCAAAATACCTGGCAGGAAGTTTTGTAAACACTAAAAAAAGTAACATGCAAATATCTAGCCTGAATAACTCATTCATTCAGTTATTCATTTGTTTAAGAAAAGCACATCGATGTTCTTAGGTTCTTACTTTTAAAGTTGACATCAACACTGGAATTAAATTTGAGGTAAAGTAGACCAGAAGGAAAATAGATTTTTTTCAGGGAAAATAATTTTTCCATGGGTTGCAGGGGGGAATGGTTTCTGAATGATTCAAGAGTGTTGCATTTATTGTGCACTTTATTTCTATTATTGTTGTATCAATTCCATCTCAGATCATCAGACATTGGATCTCGGAGGTTGGGGACCCCTAAATTAGACCATCTAGTAAGTGAGCTGAAGCAATATTTTATGCCTTACAGATATGTTTGTGTAACTGATCTCCATGCAAATGAATGACCTGTTTCAGATTCAGAAGTTAAAACACAAACTGAAGCTGAACCTCCTGAAATGAGTTCCCAGTGGTCTAAAGAGAAACAAAAGACAGAATATGGCTGCTGCTGCTGCTAAGTCGCTTCAGTAGTGTCCGACTCTGTGCGACCCCATAGACGGCAGCCCACCAGGTTCCCCCGTCCCTGGGATTCTCCAGGCAAGAACAACTGGAGTGGGTTGCCATTTCCTTCTCCAATACATGAAAGTGAAAAGTGAAAGTGAAGTCGCTCAGTCATGTCGGACTCTTAGCAACCCCATGGACTGCAACCTACCAGGCTCCTCCATCCATGGGATTTTCCAGGCAAGAGTACTGGAGTGGGGTGCCATTGCCCAGGAGCATACCACTAACAGGAGAAACAAAGTAAAAAACATACGCCAAGTAGCAGGTGAGAAAGAGCTTCCACAAAGGCAGAAATATATACGATGATAAAATCATAGCTATCTTTATAAGAGTGTTTTATGGACACCAGTGTGTTCTTACATTAGCCAGTTTCCTGTTTTTGGAATTTGCCAAAATCATGGATCTGAGGACAATTTCTCAAGGACTCAGTAGATTTTCATCCTTTCAGTTGTGTTACATATCAGAGACTTAGACATCAAATGACACGTTAAAAAAAAATCCATAGTTTTCTCAGTGAGGCAAATTTATCCAATGTTGGAAGCATCTTTACATATTTATATTGTAGTGTTAGATTTTGCTTCAACAGGAAACAGCAAGTACAACCAAAATGTCTGAATAAATTCTGACTTAAAAAATTTATTGTGGTCTCATTTGAAAAATTATCACACGGTGGGATAATAGAATAAACTCTAAGTGATTTAAGACTTTTAGAGAGTTGTCTACAACCATGTGTGTGTTCAGCCTCTTTGGTCATGTCCAAATCTTTGCAATCCTATGGACTATAGCCCACCAGGCTCCTTTGTCCATGGGATTCTCCAGGCAAGAATACTGGGGTGGGTTGCTGGTCCCTCCTCCAGGGGATCTTCCCGACACAGGGTCAGACTCAGGTTTCCCGCATTGCAGGCAGATTCTTTACCATTTGAGCCACCAGTGAAGCCCCTACAATGACATAGCCAATATTAAAGCATACATTATTTATCTAAATATAAGATCTCCTTTGGAACCGTGTGCTTTATCTTGTAAATACAGATCTGCTAGAGGTTTAAAATGTGTACTTTCTGATAAACTACACTCTGCTTTGGACAAGTTATGATCTCATAGGTGTTAAGGATAAAATTGGAGCAGATTTAATTTAGGTCGGAATGCAGCTTTGTTTTGAATTTTTAAAAAAGCCATTTTTCATCTGCGCCAGAGTGCAGTAGCAAATAAAAAGCAAATGCAGTTAGTTTGATGTTTCAGGTAAAATATGCTTTGCCCTAAAATATCTAGGTAGATGAACTAAATATTTGTGCTTTGCTTGAAATTGTTTGGAGAACTGTCTTTCGTTGGATTTTCCTAGAACAGGTCTCAGAGCTTCTTGGATCTGGTTGAATGTAGGTCTGATCAAACCTTCTAGGATGGAGCTTGAAATTCTGTCTAGCAAGCTGCCAGGTGATTCCTATGCTGTTGATCAAAGACTAGACTTTAAGTTTCAAGGACAGAGCAAAAACCCAAGAGACTGCTCTCTCACATTTCATGCTTGTATACTGCCAGCAGAGGCTTAGGTAAAAAAATGCTACAATTTCTCGTCAGGTCAGAGCTAAAATTCTGCAGTAGGCAATAAAAGCTGACAAGTCAACCAAAATTTGGCCAACCACTACACTCATGGGCCAAATCTGGCCTGCCATTTGCTTTTACATTATCTGCAAGCTAAAAGTTGTTTTCACTGATGAACATTTGCAATTGATTTGATAAGAAATGATAACTTTGAATACCAATTAAGTGAAATTACATTATACCCTCAAAAAAGCATTATTAGTTTGAATCTTATCAATAAAAAATTTGTAGAAAATATATTCTATTTCTTGTTATATAATAGTTACATAGCTTCAAAATGTTGCCTTTTGTCACATAAAACCAAAAATACTTACCACTGGTTTTTTACAAAAAATATTTGCCCATCTCTTGTCTAATCTATTGCCTTTAAAGCTATAAACTTTCCTGGATAAAATACAATATAAGCCTTTTTATATACAACAGGGGATAACAAAAAAAAAAGGTGGTGGGGGGGAGTGGACATGATATCTTTGTCTAAATTATACTAAATTAGTTAGAATGAGACGTACTGTAGAAGATACACAGAGAATTCAAATTTTAAAATAAGAAAGCCAAGAAAATTTAAAAATCTATCCTATCTACTTTGATCCTTTCTTTGAGGTTCATGGGAATATCTTACAATTTAATTGCATAATATTTGAACAACTTAATTTTTTGCATGAAGGATCTTAGTTCCCTAACCAGGGATTGAACCCATGCCCCCTGCATTGGGGAGCTCCGAGTCCTAACCCCTGGACTGCCAAGGAAATTCTTGAACAATTTAATTTTCATGTAATTCCTGAACATACCTGTAATCAGTTGGCTAGTGCTACCAGAACAAGATATCATACACTAGGTGGCTTTCACAACAAGTTTATTTCTTACAGTTCTGGAGGCTAGAAATCCAAGATCAACGTGTTAGCAGGTTTAATTTCCCCTAAGTCCTCTATCCTTGGATTGTAGATGGCCAACTTCTTGTTGTCTTCACCCTTCCTTTCCTCTGTGTCTGTATAGACATGGTATCTTTTCTTCTTCCTACAAAGATAACAGTCATACAGAGCTTCCCTGGTGGCTCAGGCAGTAAAGAATTTGCTGGCCAATGTAGGAGACCCAGGTTCAATTGCTTGGTTGGGAAGATTCCCTGGAGAAGGAAATGACAACCCACTCCAGTATTCTTGCCTGGGAGATCCCATGGACAGGGGAGTCTGGCAGGCTTCAGTCCCGCAGTATTGCAAGTGTTGAAGATGACTGAAGCAACTGAGCACCATATTAGGTTACTCTCCCACTCTTATGACCTCATTTAACCTTAATTGCCTCTTTAAAGGCTCTGTCTTCAAGTGATGACTTTGGAGGTTATGGCTTCAAATGTATGAATTTTGAAGGAACACAATTCAGTCCATTGTATGTGTGTGTGAAATTGGGTTGCATATTATGCTAGATTGGCAGCATTTTTTTCATTTCTCAGCGGTATGAAAGAATGTTTCCTCATATAGTTAAATTAATCTTAGATTCAGGGAAGCATGGTAGGTGAGAAAATCAATCGTTCTGAGAGTTTTTTAACAGTAAGTAACAGTCTCCAACTGTTGCTTTCTTTACATTCAGTCAGTCATAATTCCCAGAGGCAAATCATTTTTTTAAATCTTTAGGTGTCATTTGTCTAATATTGTTGAATAATATGATTATAAAAAACATTTTTAAACAATAATAATATGTATGTCATTGCAAAACCAAAGAAATAATTTATTTTTCTGTACTTAATAAATAGGTCGGTTTCTGTACAGTTGCTCAGTCATGTCCAACTCTTTGTGACCCCATGGACTGTAGCCCACCAGGCTCCTTTGTCCAAGAATTTTCAAGACAAGAATACTGGAGTGGGGTGCCATTTCCTTCTCCAGAGGATCCTCCCGACCCAGAGATCAAACCCACGACTATCTCTTGCCTTAGAAGACGAATTCTTTACATCTAGCGCCACCTGGGAAGCCCGTACTTTAGCCTTTAACTTCCTAGCTATCTTCCTACCTTCAGTATCACTCCCATTCTATCAAACAGCACCTGGCTCTTAGAGTTCTCATCCTAAATGCCAATTCTAATCTTTTCACTTGTGTTTAATATCTTCAATGATTCCATTTTCTTCAGAGTAATTTGAAAATTCCTTAAAAATTTATGAAATGCCTCTTATGATCTGACCTCAATCTGTCTTCTCCCCTGATACCTAAATAACTTGAGTTTCTCACCATTCTGAAAATTTGTCTGATACTCTCATGACTTTGCGCTTTTGCTCAGGCCATTAATGCTGCCCTCACCTCTTCCTACTGAAACCCTTCTTTCTTTCTTTTTTAGTATTTATTTATTTATTGGCTGCACTTGGTCTTAATTGCTGCATGAAGGCTTTTTCTAGTTGCAGCAACCAGGGGCTACCCCAGTTGCGCTTCGAGGGCTTCTCATTTTGGTGGCTTCTCTTGTTGCAGAGCACAGGCTCTATGGCATGAGCTCAGTAGTTATGGCACATGGGCTTAGTTGCTCCAAGGCATGTGAGATTTTCCCTGACCAGGGATTGAACCATGTCTCCTGAATTGGCAGGAGGATTCTTAACTACTGGACCACCAAGGAAGTTCAGTCTTTCTTTAAATCATAGAAGGATTTCTCTCATTTTTCCAGCTGGAAGTAAATTCTTCTCCTTTTAGAATAGCATTATAAGTCCACAAAAACTGAGAACAATTTTTTTTTTAATCTTACCTCCCCAACTGCTCTAACAGACAACTTTACGCATAGCAGTAATAGAGTAAATATTAAATCAAATTGACATTTTAGGTCTCTTTCTAGTGAGTTTTAGTGTGCTAAGTATAGATAAATTCTGTGATGAATTTTATCTTCAAGGTGTATGCGTGTTAGTCACTCAGTTGTGTCCAACTCTGCAACTCCATGGACTGTAGCCCTTCAGGCTCCTCCGTCCATGGGATTTTCCAGGCAAGAATACTGGAGTGGGTTGCCATTCCCTTCTCCAGGGGATCTTCTTGACCTAGGGATCGAACCCAGGTCTCCTGCATCAAAAGCTGATTCTTTACCCTCTGAGCCACCAGGGAAGTCATATCTTCAAGATAGGTAATATTAAAATTCCTTTTTTCAATCTGAGCTGTTAACAGAACCAAAATCTCTACTTCATTATAAATGGACCCTCATGGAATCTAATTTAAAGTAATAATATATTTTAAAATTCCTTAAATTTTCTGTTATTCAGATTTCCTCCTTTTTTATACCTTCTGTTTTTTGAGGTCTCAGAAAGAGCAGACATTATGGATACATTTAAATGTTGAGATACAATCAAAAAATTTACCTACCAGTTTCTCTATCAACTAAAACAAACACTAAGCTATTTAAACATTAGATTGATTTTTCTGAATTGAAAGTTTGCTTATCTGAAATTTTATGCAAGTTAGCAAAAGGTGACTATCTCTAAATTTCAAGTAAATTCCATCAAGCTAAAGTTTGCCTCTGCTCTAACAATGGGATTAAGTCCAGCAATATGAATGATAACTTGAGAAATGAAATGGGTGCAGTAGATATCAGTTCAGTTCAGTTCAGTTGCTCAGTCATGTCCTACTCTTTGCAACCCCATGAATTGCAGCACGCCAGGCCTCCCTGTCCATCACCAACCCCTGGAGTTTACCCAAACTCTTGTCCATTGAGTCAGTGATGCCATCCAGCCATCTCATCCTATGCCATCCCCTTCTCCTCCTGCCCCCAATCCCTCCTAGCATCAGAGTCTTTTCCAATGAGTCAACTCTTAGCATGATGTGACCAAAGTATTGGAGTTTCAGCTTTAGCATCTGTCCTTCCAAAGAACACCCAGGACTGATCTCCTTTAGAATGGACTGGTTGGATCTCCTTGCAGTCCAAGGGACTCTCAAGAGTCTTCTCCAACACCACAGTTCAAAAGCATCAATTCTTTGGCACTCAGCTTTCTTCATAGTCCAACTCTTACATCCATACATGACCACTGGAAAAACCATAGCCTTGACTAGATGGACCTTTGTTGAAAAAGTAATGTCTCTGCTTTTGAATATGCTATCTAGGTTGGTCATAACTTTCCTTCCAAGGAGTAAGTGTCTTTTAATTTCATGGCTGCAATCACCATCTGCAGTGATTTTGGAACCCCCAAAAATAAAGTCTGACACTGTTTCCACTATTTCCCCATCTATTTGCCATGAAGTGATGGGACCAGATGCCATGATCTTCATTTTCTGAATGTTGAGCTTTAAGCCAACTTTCTCACTCTCCTCTTTCACTTTCACCAAGAGGCTTTTGAGTTCCTCTTCGCTTTCTGCCATAAGAGTGGTGTCATCTGCATATCTGAGGTTATTGATATTTCTCCCAACAATCTTTATTCCAACTGTGCTTCTTCCAGCCCAGCGTTTCTCATGATATACTCTGCATATAGGTTAAATAAACAGGGTGACAATATACAGCCTTGACATACTCCTTTTCCTATTTGGAACCAGTCTGTTGTTCCCAGTTCTAACTGTTGCTTCCTGAACTGCATATAGGTTTCTCAAGAGGCAGGTCAGGTGGTCTGGTATTCCCATCTCTTTCAGAATTTTCCACAGTTTATTGTGATGCACACAGTCAAAGGCTTTGGCATAGTCAATAAAGCAGAAATAGATGTTTTTCTGGAACTCTCTTGCTTTTTCCATGATCCAGCGGATGTTGGCAATTTGATCTCTGTTCCCTCTGTCTTTCCTAAAACCAGCTTGAACATCTGGAATTTCACGGTTCACGTATTGCTGAAGCCTGGCTTGGAGAATTTTGAGCATTACTTTACTAGTGTGTGAGATGAGTGCGATTCTGTGGTAGTTTGAGCATTCTTTGGCATCGCCTTTCTTTGGGATTGGAATGAAAACTGACCTTTTCCAGTCCTGTGGCCACTGCTGAGTTTTCCAAATTTGCTGGCATATTGAGTACAGCACTTTCACAGTAGATATAAACTGTAACAAAATCTCTTCTCATTTTCAACCAAAATGTCCTAGGTAATTCCTTAAAAATAAGAGAAGAGTTGAACTGCTATCTGAATAATTCCTTCCATTTATATTCTCTACCCATTTAATTACATTTAATATTTTTTCCTAAGAAAAAGTTCCTAATCTTTAATTCTGTAATAGCTACTTTACTTTTTCTGCAAGGATTAGAGAAATGTAAGAAAACCAAGGACTGATAATGCTTACAGTTTGTTTCATAACCTTTTTTAAAATAGTAATTACAATCTTTTGAAGAGATCATTTATTTTAAATTTTCCCAAATCATTTTTTATTCAGACATAGATTTTAAATTTTTTCAGAATAATGTATTTTATCTGAGGATAAAAGTTCAAAATCATTGCCTTAGCTTCAACAATTGCTACTAGTTGCTACCAGGAAGTGTTACAATAATACCTGGGCATGCTCAGTCACTTCAGTTATGTCTAACATTTTGCCACCCCATGGACTGTAGCCCACCAGGCTCCTCTGTCCATGGGATTCTCTAGGCAAGAATACTGGAGCGGATTCCCATCCCCTTCTCCAGGGGATCTTCCCAACCCAAGGATTGAACCCATGTCACCTGCATCTTCTGCATTGCAGGTGGATTCTTTTCCTCTGAGCCACCAAGGAAGCCCAATATTACCTGTATGTGATCTTATTTAAATCTCATAGGCATCCTACAAAATAACCACCTTTTAGCTCCAAGGAAGGGCTTCCCTGGTGGCTCAGATGGTAAAGAATGTGCCTGTAATGTGGGAGACCTGGGTTCAATCCTGGGTTGGGAGGATCCCCTGGAGCAGGGCATGGCAACCAACTCCAGTATTCTTGCCTGGAGAATCCCCACAGACAGGGGAGTCTGGTGGGCTATAGTCCATAGGTTGCAGAGTCAGACATGACTGAGAGACTAAGCCCACACACACAGAGCCAAGGAAAATGATAGTGAGCTTAAATAACTTAGGCCATCTGGATAGTCAATCAGTAAGTTCAGTTCAGTTCAGGTCAGTCGCTCAGTCGTGTCCGACTCTTTGCGACCCCATGAATTGTGGCATGCAAGGCCTCCCTGTCCATCACCAACTCCCAGAGTTCACCCAAACTCATGTCCATCAAGTCAGTGATGCCATCCAGCCATCTCATCCTCTGTCGTCCCCTTTTCCTTCTGCCCTCAATCCCTCCCAGCATCAGAGTCTTTTCCAATGAGTCAACTCTTCGCAGGAAGTGGCCAAAGTATTGGAGTTTCAGCTTTAGCATCATTCCTTCCAAAGAACACCCAGGACTGATCTCTTTTAGAATGGATTGGTTGGATCTCCTTGCAGTCCAAGGGACTCTCAAGAGTCTTCTCCAACACCACAGTTCAAAAGCATCAATTCTTCAGCACTCAGCTTTCTTCACAGTCCAACTCTCACATCCATACATGACCACTGGAAAAACCATGGCCTTGATTAAATGGACCTTTTTTGGCAAAGTAATGTCTCTGCTTTTCAATATGTTATCTAGGTTGGTCATAACTTTCCTTCCAAGGAGTAAGTGTCTTTTAATTTCATGGCTGCAATCACCATCTGCAGTGATTTTGGAACCCCCAAAAAGAGTCTGACACTGTTTCCACTATTTCGCCATCTATTTCCCATGAAGTAACAGGACCAGATGCCATGATCTTGTGAATGTTGAGCTTTAAGCCAACTTTTTCACTCTCCTCTTTCACTTTCACCAAGAGGCTTTTGAGTTCTTCTTCACTTTCTGCCATAAGGGTGGTGTCATCTGCATATCTGAGGTTATCGATATTTCTCCCAGCAATCTTGATTCCAGCTTGGGCTTCTTCCAGCCCAGCGTTTCTCATGATGTACTCTGCATATAAGTTAAATAAGCAGGATGACAATATACAGCCTTGATGTACTCCTTTTCCTATTTGGAACCAGTCTGTTGTTCCATGTCCAGTTCTAACTGTTGCTTCCTGACCTGCATATAGGTTTCTCTAGAGGCAGGTCAGGTAGTCTGGTATTCCCATCTCTTAAAGAATTTTCCACAGTTTGTTGTGATCCACACAGTCAAAGGCTTTGGCATAGTCAGTAAAGCAGAAATAGATGTTTCTCTGGAACTCTCTTGCTTTTTCCATGATCCAGCGGATAATGGCAATTTGATCTCTGGTTCCTCTGCCTTTTCTAAAACCACCTTGAACAGTAAACAGGGAACTCTAGCAGCCATTTCTGAGAGACCAAAGCCTAAGCATAGGAAAATCATACTACACAGTCCGCTGACATCTGGACATCCCCAGAATAACAATAACAAAATGTTGAGGATACATCCTCTAGTGTCAGTGTGTAAGAAATATTACACTGATTGGGGGTGTTGACTAAAAAACTATGCTCACAACCTGAAAGTAGAGAGCTGTTCCATTCGATGGGAATTTTGAGGACTTCCAGCCAGGGAGGCAGCATCTCAAGTAGCCCTGAGAAACTGCTCTGAGAGGTGCAGGATGGAGTCAGATTCTATAGAAGTTTGCAACAAAGGGAGAAGATAGTCTGAACATCGAAGATTACTGGTAGTTAAGGAAAACTAGATATCTCACGGTAAGGAATTTAGCTCTCTTCTATGTATGGGAGAAGAGGGCATGACAGCCCACTGCAGTATTCTTGCCTGGAGAATCCCATGGACAGAGGACCCTTGGCAGGCTACAGTCCATGGAGTTGCAAAGAGTCGGACATGACTGATGTGACTTAGCAGGCACACATGCATGTCTGGGAAGATGCAAGTGTCTGGACTCACTGAATTCATTCCTTTCACATGCACCTCAGCTATCTGGGGCCAGTAATCCTGCATTTTCACATCCCCAGCTGCCCACCCCCTCACTCCTGTCTGTAAGGAGTGTCGTGTCGGCAGCTATATCACAGGGATTGTTCTTCCTTTTGGGGGCCCTCCGGGTTGAGAAATTCCCATTTGGAGGGCCAGAACCATAGATGGCTGTGAAATCCTTGTTTATAGATATGGTAGGAAATATTCCATTTCAGTGACTTTTTAAAATTTGGTTTTTTCCTTTGCATTCTTCTTCAGTCGCTGGCAATCTTTGTGCTGCTTTGTCTATGTTGGTAGCTGGCTTCTTTGAAATACACAGAAAGTATTTCCCTCCAGTGGAGCAACCTCTTTCAGGCAAGGCTGTCACCGTCTCCTCCATGCCCTGGTCCCACCTCGTTCTTCAATACGTTTTACTTAGAGTGGCTGAAACCCTGGTCAACCCAGCCTGTGAGTAATAATTTTTTTCACCTCCTGTTGGAACATACTGAGTCTTTACTCGGAGTACATTGACTCAAGTGGTTGGAAATCTGATCCTGCCCCAGAAATTTCCCACAATGCTTCACAACAAGCTTATGCATCATCCTCATTTAAAAAGAAATTACAATTTCTCTTCGTTCTTTTACCACATACAGACAATGATTAATTCTACCTGAAGTTGATAGGATGGAATGGAAGATTTACTAATCTGGTTAAAGGTAGCAATCATTTGGTCAGAAACAGGAGAAAATTCTGCTAAAACTTAGAAGATAAGACCGATATGTAACCTTTCCTCTGATCTTCTCCCTTCCCTCTTCCCACCCTCTCCCTCTCATTCATAAACTCACTTATATACTCCCTCCAAAAATGACAATTGTAGTGTACGTTGAGAGTATCAGATCAGATCAGATCAGATCAGTTGCTCAGTCGTGTCCGACTCTTTGCGACCCCATGAATCGCAGCACGCCAGGCCTCCCTGTCCATCACCAACTCCTGGAGTTCACTCAGACTCATGTCCATCGAGTCAGTGATGCCATCCAGATATCTCATCCTCTGTCGTCCCCTTCTCCTCCTGCCCCCAATCCCTCCCAGCATCAGAGTCTTTTCCAATGAGTCAACTCTTCGCATCAGGTGGCCAAAGTACTGGAGTTTCAGCTTTAGCATCATTCCTTCCAAAGAAATCCCAGGGCTGATCTCCTTCAGAATGGACTGGTTGGATCTCCTTGCAGTCCAAGGGACTCTCAAGAGTCTTCTCCAACACCACAGTTCAAAAGCATCATTCTTTGGTGTTCAGCCTTCTTCACAGTCCAACTCTCACATCCATACATGACCACAGGAAAAACCATAGCCTTGACTAGCCAGAACTTTGTTGGCAAAGTAATGTCTCTGCTTTTGAATATGCTGTCTAGGTTGCTCATAACTTTCCTTCCAAGCAGTAAGTGTCTTTTAATTTCATGGCTGCAATCACCATCTGCAGTGATTTTGGAACCCAGAAACATAAAGTCTGACACTGTTTCCCCATCTATTTCCCATGAAGTGATGGGACCGGATGCCATGATCTTCGTTTTCTGAATGTTGAGCTTTAAGCCAACTTTTTCACTCTCCACTTTCACTTTCATCAAGAGCCTTTTTAGTTCCTCTTCACTTTCTGCCATAAGGGTGGTGTCATCTGCATATCTGAGGTTTTTGATATTTCTCCCAGCAATCTTGATTCCAGCTTGGGCTTCTTCCAGCCCAGCGTTTCTCATGATGTACTCTGCATAGAAGTTAAATAAACAGGGTGACAATATACAGCCTTGACGAACTCCTTTTCCTATTTGGAACCAGTGTGTTGTTCCATGTCCAGTTCTAACTGTTGCTTCCTGTCCTGCATACAAATTTCTCAAGAGGCAGATCAGGTGGTCTGGTATTTCCATCTCTTTCAGAATTTTCCACAGTTTATTGTGATCCACACAGTCAAAGGCTTTGGCATAGTCAATAAAGCAGAAATAGATGTTTTTCTGGAACTCTCTTGCTGTTTCCATGATCCAGCAGATGTTGGCAATTTGATCTCTGGTTCCTCTGCCTTTTCTAAAACCAGCTTGAACATCAGGAAGTTCACGGTTCACATATTGCTGAAGCCTGGCTTGGAGAGATGAGTACAACTGTGCGGTAGTTTGAGCATTCTTTGGCATTGCCTTTCTTTGGGATTGGAATGAAAACTGACCTTTTCCAGTCCTGCGGCCACTGCTGAGTTTTCCAAATTTGCTGGCATATTGACTGCAGTACTTTCACAGCATCATCTCTTAGGATTTGAAATAGCTCAACTGGAATTCCATCACCTCCACTAGCTTTGTTCATAGTGATGCTTTCTAAGGCCCACTTGACTTTACATTCCAGGATGCCTGGCTCTAGGTGAGTGATCACACTATCGTGATTATCTGGGTCGTGAAGATCTTTTTTGTACAGTTCTTCTGTGTATTCTTGCCATCTCTTCTTAATATCTTCTGCTTCTGTTAGGTCCATACCATTTCTGTCCTTTATCGAGCCCATCTTTGCATGAAATGTTCCTTTGGTATCTCTGATTTTCTTGAAGAGATCTCTAGTCTTTCCCATTCTGTTGTTTTCCTCTATTTCTTTGCATTGATTGCTGAAGAAGGCTTTCTTATCTCTGCTTGCTGTTCTTTGGAACTCTGCATTCAGATGTTTCTATCTTTCCTTTTTTCATTTGCTTTTCGCTTCTCTTCTTTTTCACACATTGAGAGTATATAAGCATGCAAAAGAAATGAAAGTTTAAGCCAGTTTTCCAGACAACTCAGTGTCTTTAAATTAAATGACACTAAAATTAAGTGTGATCACTAATGTTTCATAAGACAGGTTCAAAATAACTTTATTAACTATCAAGGGTTTTCTGTATCATCTAGATGCGGATACTAATTAAACTAGCCACTTCAAAATTCATCAAAGTATTTCAATGACTTCTTACAAAACTGCAGTATGGATGTGTGAGTGTGTGTGTGTGTATACTTATCAGTGTGATCTATTGCATCTTACATTTCTGTCTTCCTTATAAGTTCCCCACACAGAGAATCCTGATTGTAACTCAAGCCAATTATACTTTACCAAAATTACTTTTATAACTTCCTGACTCTCTTCTTGCCTCTAATGTCTCTCCCATTCTATCTGCTCAACTCAACCTTTTGAGCAATTTTCATAGATGACAATTCTAATTCTCTCGTCTAAAATCTTCAATTATTCTATTATCTTCAATTATTCTTAAATTCCTCAAAGCAATATACATATACATATATGTATTTAATATATATGCACATATACCTATATATGACATCAGGGTAATTCTTGTAAAAAAAATCAAAATTAAATTAAATGTGTAATTACAGCCATATATGTATGTTAGACTTCTTTTTTCTAATTTTAAGTCATTTCATTCACATGAAATAAATAATTTTATGAGATTCTAAGATGTGGCTATCACTGTTTGACACTAGAGGGAATACAAAAAAAGTATAAAAGAATGTCACCACACAAATGTTTGTGACTTCCCTGATGTTTCCAGAAAATTGTTGGAAGTAGTCAGCTGACATTTTATAGGTAATGAATGAAGGTGATGAGTGAATGCTCATGTGCTCAGTTGTTAAGTCATGTCCAGCTCTTTTGCGATCCAGTGGACTATAGCTTGCCAGGTTCCTCTGTCCATGGGGTTTTCCAAGCAAGAATACTGGAGTGGGTTGCTATTTCCTCCAGGGGATCTTCCTGACCGAGGGATCAAACCCGAATCTCCTGTCTCCTGCAGTGCAGTTGAACTCATTACTGCTTGAGTCATCAAGGAATCAATGAAGGTGATGAGTGAATACAGTTAGGAAATTTCCAGCCAGCTAAGCAACTGTGGTTCAGCATTTGAAAGCCAGAGAGGTACTTTTAACCAGGGAGTTAAAAAGGCAGATGATGTCATATTAAGCACTTAGTCCATCCATCCCTGATTTCCCATCTGAAAACTGAGGTCCAACTAAGTCCACTGACTTTTCCTCTATAGAGCTCATGGGACAGGGAGCGGAAGATTTCATTTTAATTTCCAGCCTTGTTATTAACTACACATGTGACCTTAAAAATCCACTTAACCACTAAGCTTCACCTTTTAGACCTTTAAAATGGAAATACTTATAATTCTTCCTCATATCACAGCATCGGTGTAACAGTCAATGGGAATGAAACCTACTCCTGAGAATTAAATGACATAAAATGTGAGCGGATGTTTTGAACTATGAAATCAAGAATCATTCTTCTGGAAGGCAGTATGGCATAGTTGTTAATATCCATGAATCTTAAAGTCGGGCAGAACTGAATTCAAACCCAGTTCAGCCACTGACTTAGTTGTGTGACCTTGGCAAAATTAGTCTGCATTTCTGAGCCTTTCTCATCATCTGTAAAGTGAGGAAGGGATGTTGGAAGGACTAAGTGAAGTATTTCATGTAAAGGAAAAAGCAGCATGTACATAGACAATATATAGGATAGACCACACTCACCATTAACAATTGTATAGCTTCCCTGGTGGCTCAGACAGGTAAGAATCTGCCTGCAGTGGGGTAATCTGGATTTGATCCTTGGGTTGGGAAGATCCCCTGGTGGAGGGCATGGCAACTCACTCCAGTATTCTTGCCTGGAGAATCCCCAAGGACAGAGGAGCCTGGTGGGCTACCGTCCACGAGGTCGCAAAGAGTTGGACACGATTGAGTGCCTAAGCAGAGTACAGCACATGTGTGCTGTTATTATTGTTACTATGCTTCAGGGAAATTAATAGTCCAAGACTCAGGGCTCAAGCACAGATGTCCGGCTCACAGGTCATAGTAGAAAACCACACCTCCCACAACTTGAACACCAGGAGATCTGATAGTGGGAGCAGTATGGTGTCTTTGTCACCAGTCATCCAAAGTCCCTTTTTTCTTCTTACTTCTCACCTCCAATCCAACAGCAAGTCAGTCTTTACTCTGAAATATAATTTAAATCTGGTCCTGTCTCATCTCTCCTTTTTCTATTCACCTGGTATTTCCCCATGTACACTTCTTATTTTTAAAAAATAAAAGATTTAATATTCCAGGGATATAGTGGACTTAAGTGTGAGCTGTTTAAAATATTTTTAATAAACATCACTGCTGGAAAAGTGGCATGTAAATGCACATGTGGGAGTGTGTCTGGCAAGAAAATGCAAGGGGTCTCATGCAGTTGGAAGAGTGAGGAAGAGATAAACTGGTCAAACTCTCAAACTTATTTTTGCTCCAGGAGGGGCCCAGGTTCAATCATTTGTTTGGAAAACTAGATCCCACATGCCACAACTAAGAATTCACATGCGACAACTAAAAACTCCTGCATGCCACAACTGGAGAAGGAAATGGCAGCCTACTCCAGTATTCTTGCCTGGGAAATCCCGTGGACAGATGAGTCTGGCAGGCTACAGCCCTTGGGGTCGCAAAGAGTCGGACACAACTTAGAGACTGAACCGCCACCACCATGCTGCAGCTGAGACCTGACACAGCCAAATAAATAAATAAAATAAAATAAAATTTTTTAAAATGAATTGGTCAGCAGGGTTATGTGGTTTTCTCTAGCTATGTCAGACTGCATGGATCTAAGAGCAGATAGTGAATTGTCTTGCCAGTCAATTTCCAGAAGGCAAGAGACAGGCAAAGAAATGGGGGAATGTGGAAGAATATGATTCTAATAGTTGACTGTGGAACTTAGCTTGGATAAAAAGAGTAGTGAGAACACGTAGGGCATGAAAAGAGGTGAAAATAAGGAAAGCAGTAATGGAGTGGAATCCCTGAAGGAGGACAGGCATTTTGATGGTTGGGTCATTGAGAGTAAGCTGGGAAGATGGAAGGTGGTAGTCAGAGGCCAGTGCACAAAGTTGAGATTATAGATCAGTGACAATCACTACTCTGGGGCATGCATTGACAAACTTTTTCTTAAAATTTTCAGATAGTAAGTGGTTTGGTTTTGCACTCATTTCTGGTGCAACTACTGAACTCTGTCATTGTGATGTATAAGCAGTCAGACATGATATACAATGAATGGGCATGGCTGTGTCCCAGTAAAACTCTATTTATAAATAGGTCGCAACTGGACCTTACCTGATGGTAGTTCACCAACCCCTGGTCTGAGGTACAAGATTCAGCATGTGTCCATAGGTGTGAGTGGCTAAGGTCAAGTGGGGAACAAGGATATTGGAAAGGGGGCCATGGAACTGAAAAACCAAGATATGACAGAATGGAAGGTTGGAAAGATGATCTGTATGTATGTGTGTGTTAAAATTGCAGGGGACTTATCTGGAGGTCCAGTGGTTAAGACTTCACTTTCCAATTCAGGAGGGTTGAGTTCACTGGGGGACTAAAATCCCACATGTATTGAGCCCCCAGAATAAAAATAAAACAGAAGCAATATTGTATAACAAATTCAATAAAGACAGAAATAGTACACATCAAAAAATATATGTTTTTTAAAAACTGCCAAGAATTAAGGCAGAAGTGGAACCAGAGAGTGTAACCATGAGACGGGAGCTGATGACTTTGAAAAATATAAGAAAATGTCACGGAGATTGGCAGCTCATAGCAAAGACAAGAAATATTAGGTGATCTAACCAGGTAACATGAAATTCAAAGTTGAAGATTTTATAGAGATGAGGGAGGAATAACGATCTGAAAATGGTAATAGCATAAAGTTCCATTTTCTAGTTCTGCCATACTTCTCCACATGTTCAAAACAAACCCCTCATCAAATGCAATAAACACATTTTAACTGTTTAAGAACAAGTGAAGTAAAAGAAATTTCCAGGAATGAGTCTCCAGTACCAGCTGCCTGAGGAAGGCGGTTATGGCTCTATAGTTTGTAGATTCCACATAAACTGTGATGGGGCATCTCTGCAAACACTACAGTCTCTACCTGGAGACACATTTCAACTTGCTCTTTGGCAACAAGACCAGCTTTCCCGTACACTGTATATTTTTTTACTATTTCTTCACAGTAAAATGATCTTCCCTGATGGCTCAAGCAGTAAAAAATCTGCCTGCAATGCTGGTGACTCAGGTTTGATCCCTGGATCTGGAAGATCCCCTGGAGAAGGGAATGGCTACTTTTCCAAGTATTCTTGCCTGGAGAATTCCATGGACAGAGGAGCCTGTTGGGCTCAGACAAGACTGAGCGACTAAAACTTTTCACAGTAAAATTAGGATTTTAGAATAGTGGCAGACTTGTTGATTACATCTATACTACAGTATGCTAAAAGAAATATCATGGAACCTAAAAAAATCAAGTCGATGATCACCAAAGTCAAAAAAGATCAGAACATGCAAGTAGATGCCTGAAATTGGAGATCGGAGGACTTGAAAAGTGAAGTCCTATAAAAGGGAACCAGAGGTTTTCAAAAACGAGGAAAATGACACCAAAGAGAGATTAACCAGCAGGCAGAGAGCTGGCAAAGTGTGCTCATGAATTATATACCGCACCAGAAGTTCTAGCAAGAGAAAAGCACGGGATTAATAATTAACTAGCAAAGTAATAATGGGCCCGAATGTTCTGCTTTTTCTCACTGAAAGAAATCGTCCTACTTCATCTTCCTGCCCATTGTTTGTCTCCTTGTATTTAGAAAGAGGAAAGTTCACCAGCCAAATCCTTTTTGTAACTGAGTCATTCCTGCCCAAAGCCTCTTCAGCGTTTCTCTTGCACTTTCCTTTGGCTCTTCCTGAGAAAACTTGCAAGCTTGGCCTCAAACTCCTGCAGGTAATTTGCAGGGCACAAGACAGCTCTGGAACCCATGTCTCCTGCTGCCGATATTTGAAGCCTTTCTTCACAGCATTTTACTTCTCATCATCATTACCTTAATCTCCAATAACAATATTTGTGATATTAAGCACCTGGTTAGTGCTGCCCTTAGTATTATGCATATCTCTGCTCTCTGCCCTCCCAGAGTTCAAAATCCAGGGAAGATGTACTGATACTTTCTCCCACCCTCAGCCTTAGCACTTCAGCACATCTGAAGCACAGAGATTCCTTTAAATATTTATTGAATGATAAATAAAAACACATGGAGAACACAGAGAGTGAAACTAAAAGTTTAGTGTTCATGGCATATCAGTTTTCTATCACCACCTTTCTTTTTAAAACGAGCTTCAATATTTATTTACAATCTCTCATTGCAGAAAAATTTGCTAAGTACAAAAGAGTAGGAAAAAAAATTTTTAAATCCAATCATTCAGCCACTCAGAGCTAAAACCATTCATATTATTTAAAGTGTTTCTTTACACTTTTTTGCCACTTATATACAAAAGAGAGAGATTAGTACAATAAACTCTCATGTATTCACATTCCAGCTCTAATAATTTTCTACACATGCCCCAAACTGTCTCATCTCTACCTTCATTTACATAATGTCTTGCTCTTCATGATATAATTATGAAGCAAACCACAGGTATCAAATTATAATAAATACTGTAAAGATTTTAGTTTGTATCCCTAAGATGGCTATTCACAGTTATGTTGATATGGAATGCATACAGTTATATATGCTTACTTCATTTATTTCTGATATCAAAAAATTATGTTTAATTGAAATTTAAAATAAAAACTTTCCTCCATAATTTTCTTTTCACCCCTTACCACCATCATTACTAGTATTCAAACAATGACTTGGGAGGGAAAAGATAACCATTCTGGAGACCCAGTGCTTAAGCTACTGCCTCTCCTTAAATGGGATATTTAAATGCATATAAAAATAAATAAAAGGGAATTCTCTGGCAATCCAGTGGTTTAGACTCCACACTTTCACAGATGAGGATCTGGGTTCAATCCCTGGTTAGGGAACTGCTGCTGCTGCTGCTAAGTCGCTTCAGTCATGTCCGACTCAGTGTGACCCCATAGACGGCAGCCCACCAGGCTCCCCCGTCCCTGGGATTCTCCAGGCAAGAACACTGGAGTGGGTTGCCATACTAGGATCCCACAACCCATGAGGTGCAGCCAAAAAACAAATTTTGTAATGCATATAAAAGGATTTGCACAGTGCCTTGCACAAATAGGGGATATTTGATTTGGTAAAATTAATATTGTTACAAATAGCTAACCCTATTCAGTTCTTATATACATCATAGCAAGTAACAGTCATACACCTCCAACAAGTACATAATGAATGATCTTACTACCATTTCATAGAGAAGAAGGCTGAGGCTTGAGAAGTTTAAGTATAGAATCTGCCTACCAAGCAGGAGACATGGGTTTGATCCCTGGGTTGAAAATATCACCTGGAGAAAGAAACGGCAACCCACTCCAGTATTCTTGCCTGGAGAATCCCATGGACAGAGGAGCCTGGCGGGCTACAGTCCATAGGGTTGCAAAGAGTTGGACATGACTTAGGGATTAAACAACAACCTAAAATCACAGAAGTAATAAACATCTGACCCAGGATTTTATCATAAGCTTATCTAAGTCAGAGCTCACACTGTCCACCGCCATGCTAGTTTTCTATGATAGATTGAGTTTTCCATGGGGAATCTAATGATGTATATAGACAACAGAATCATAGAACTTACTGATATCACCATGATACTATCCAGTACAAGTCTTCCCAGGTGGTGCTAGTGGTAAAGAATTCACCTGCCAATGCAGGAGATGTAAGAGGCACAGGATGGATCAATCCCTAGGTCAGGAAGATCCTCTAGAGGCAGGCACAGAAACCCACTCCAGTATTCTTATTTGGAGAATCCCATGGACAGAGGAGCCTGGTGGACTTCAGTCCATGGGGTCACAAAGGGTCTAATACAACTGAAGCAACTTAGCATGCATGCATGATACTCTCCAGTATTTTGGGACACTCAACCACCTAGCAGTTAAATTTTCCTTATAGCTACAAAGGAGTGTATTTTGCCACATTTTATTCCTTGTAGATATCTGTAAACTGTAACATTGTATCAGCTCAGTTCAGTCACTCAATCCTGTCTGACTCTTTGTGACACCATGGACTGCCGCACTCCAGGCTTCCCTGTCCATCACCAACTCCCGGAGCTTGCTCAAACTCATATCCATCGAGTTGGTGATGCCATCCAACCATCTCATCCTCTGTCGTCCCCTTCTTCTCCTGCCTTCAGTCTTTCCCAGCATCAGGGTCAGTCAGTTCTTTGCATCAGGTGGCCAAAGTTTTGGAGTTTCAGCTTCAGCATCGGTCCTTCCAATGAATATTCAGGACTGTTTTCCTTTAGGATTGACTGATTGGATCTCCTTGCAGTCCAAGGGACTTTCAAGAGTCTCTCCAACACCACAATTCAAAAGCATCAGTTCTTTGGCACTCAGCTTTCTTTATGGTCCAACTCTCACATCCATACATGACTACTGGAAAAACCATAGCTTTGACTCAACGGACCTTTGTCAGCAAAGTAATGTCTCTGCTTTTTAATACACTGTCTAGGTTTGTCATAACTTTTCTTCCAAGGAGCAAGCATTTTTTAACATCATAATATATCTTACTCTAGTAATGTTAACAAAAGTGAAGTGAAAGTCTGTCAGTCATGTCTGACTCTTTGCAATCCATGGACTATACAGTCCATGCAGTTCTCCAGGTCAGAATATTGGAGTGGGCAGCCTTTCCCTTCTCCAGGGGATCTTCCCAACCCAGGGATCAAACCCAGGCCTCCTGCATTGCAGGTGGGCCACAAGGGAAGCCCAGTGTTAACAAGGCCCAAAAGAAATTTTACCTGCATCAGTAAACTTTCTTGAAGGTATGATCAATACTGATTTGAAGAGTACCTATACTTTTACTTTAGAGAGAATTTTCTATGAATTTATGGTTGCTGGGAGGAAGAATGGAGGGAAGGGATAGTTAGGGAGTTCGGGATCAATATATACACACTCCTGTATTTAAAATAGATAAACAACAAGAACCTACTGGTTAGCACAGGGAACTTGGCCCAATGTTATGTGGCAGCCTGGATGGGAGGGGAATTTAGAGGAGAATTGATGCATGTATATGTATGGCTGAGTCCCTTTGCTATTCATCTAAAGCTATCATTACACTTCTAATTGGCTATACTCCAATATAAAATAAAAAGTTTTAAAAAAGGAATAATGTTCTAAATTCTGAACTTTTGTCTTCTCAGTCTCTGTAATACACAGATTTGTTCCAAGTACCATCAGAGGAACCTTTATGAATTGCTTGACACTGATCAATGGATTTGCTTGTTTCATGGGGGCACTGCTTTTCTAGTTGGTCTACCTCATCTCAGAAGGTAAAAAATAGTTCCATGGTTTGCTTATATATATATATTGATTTGATGACTAGAGAATTGAGAGACAAAACCTTAAGAGAGGCTTTGCCAGCGTAGTCTTTTTTTTAATTGATCCACTTTTGCAATTAAGATAGAATTAAGATAGGAAATAGACTCTTGCTGTATTCATTAATTTCTGGGAATTGTTTTTCTTTTGATAGGAGGAGGTAATTACAGAATGTCACTTCTCATGAGATCCTGTCTGCTGTCTTTCTTTATTGTACTTTAACGCAAACTGGTCATTATATTCTTATTAGGTTTTTCAACAGGGCTGTATTCAATAATGGGTCATAGACAACCCTCAGAAAATGTAAGTCCTGTGTAAATATAGGAGGATGGGGGTATCTGGATGATCCTTTATCCAGAAATATAGTCTGCAACCAAAGAGAAATTGTGAGTTGAATTGGAAAATTTTCCCAATAGATATTTTGGTCAGAAAGCGAAAGCGAAGTTATTGAGTCGTGCCCGACTCTTAGCGACCCCATGGACTGCAGCCTACCAGGCTCTTCCATCCATGGGATTTTCCAGGCAAGAGTACTGTAGTGGGGTGCCATTGCCTTCTCCGGACTGGTCACTAACTCTAACAGAAATTTCTCTAGTTCCTCCAAGGAATTAGAATAGCTTAGTTATGCACAAACTCTCTCTCCAGCTGCTGCTGCTGCTAAGTTGTTTCAGTCGTGTCCAACTCTATGCGACCCTATAGATGGCAGCCCACCAGACTGCACTGTCCCTGGGATTCTCCATGCAAGAACACCGGAGTGGGTTGCCATTTCCTTCTCCAATGCATGAAAGTGAAAGGTGAAAGTGAAGTCGCTCAGTCATGTCCGACTCTTCGAGACCCCATGGACTGCAGCCTATCAGGCTACTCTGTCCATGGAATTTTCCAGGCAAGAGTACTGGAGTGGGGTGCCATTGTCTTCTCCGATTTTGGTCAGAAGAAACAACCAATCTGAAAAAGTCACATGCTACATAAAAAGTACTACTGTTACATGGACTGGTAGAAAAATCAAACAGAATAACATTAAAGATTAGCTGTCATGACAAATGTCTTTGGCTGGATTTTAAATCAACAGACTTTTTCCTTTATTTGTTCTGAGATGTTAATACAGCTTAAAATTTATTAAATTTGCTTGTGCTTATTTTATGGGAAATACTGAAAGCTTATTGTTATCTCCTTTCAAAAATAAAATACATTTTAAAACTGTAAACAAATATTCATATTCTTTACAAATAAATTTAATTTACCTACCTTCCAACTATGGAAAAAAAAATTCTATGAAAGAGAAACTCCTTTTAACACTAGGTATCCATTCAAAAAATATTTATGAGGATCCACTCTGTTCCAGATACCATATTGGGTACTAGAGATACCATGCCAAGAAAAATTAACTTACAGATCCTCACAAAATTTCCAGGGGTGTAGGGAAGCAATAAAATTGAGTAATAAATTAAATGATAGGCACAGTAGAGTTCAAGGAACAAATCTACAGTCTTTGATTGTTAAGATCAAACCCTGTTCTTAGTTAACTGAGAAAGTTAAGCCAAAGTATATAATGAGTATTTACCATGTGCCAGGCTCTATATTATTAATACATGGAATTATGTGAGACGTGGTTCCAGTTCTTATGAGCTCACATTCAAACTGTCATAACTAAGTGTGAACAACAGAATTTGATCTCTGATGATCGGAGTCTTTAAAAGTAAACAAAGCCTAGAACACCAGTATTAGGATTTTATAAGATAGCTTGGAAAAATCTTACCAATACCTCTACCTAAACATCTCTTGACAAGCTGCCTATAATGTGGAGATTCCCCACAAACTGCCCCTTAGAACTGATAATTTGCTAGGAAGCACAATACTTGTGATTACAGCTTTATTATAGCAAAAACGTACAAATCGGAATGAGATAAAGGCAGAAATGCATGAAACAAAGTCTGGGAGGGTTCCAGAAACAAAGCTTGTTTCATCCTCAGAGATGTGGTACCCAACTGTCACATCAGTGTGTGACAATACACAGAGCACTCTCACCCAGGAGAGCTTACCTGAGCTTCAGTATGCAGAGTTTTGATTGAGGTAGGGGATTCACTGGTGTCTCAGACTGTAAAGAATCTGCCTGCAATGCAAGAAGACCCAGGTTCGATCCCTGGGTCCGGAAGATGCTCTGGAGAAGAGAATGGCTACCCACTCCAGTATTCTTGCCTAGAGAGTCCCATGGACAGAGGAGCGTGGCGGGCTACAGTCCTTGGGTTCACAAAGAGTTGGACACGACTGAGCAACTAACACTTCTGTCTTATGTGGGCAGGATTGACTGAACCATTGGCCATGTAGTTGAACTCAGTCTCCAGCCTATCTTCTCTCCCCAGAGACTGGGCTGATACCTACTCTGTGGCTCAAAATCCCAACCCTCTAACCCTATGGTTGGTCTTCCAGGCTTGCCAGCTCCCATTCTGAGTCATGCCATTAACAAAAACCATCAGGTGGAGCTTAATGAGCCAACCATGAATAACAAAGACACTTCAGTCACTTGGGAAATTCACAGATTTTAGAGTTTACCTCCCAGGAACCAGGAAGAAAGGCCAGACAATTTCCTTATTACACATAACTGTTCTTGCAAATATATTTTACTGAAAATCTATTTTTACTGAGAATCTGCATTGTATGGTAGGATCTGTTATATAACATTACTGGGTCTATTACAACAGTTTTATAAAGTTGACCAAGCGTCTACTCTCTAGTTGCAGTGGGCAGGCTTCTCATTGCAGTGGCTTCTCTCCTGGCAGAACACGGGCTCCAGGGTGCATGGGCTTCAGTAGTTGCAGCACATGGGCTCAGTAGTTGTGGCTCCCTGGCTCTAGAGCTCAGGCTCAATAGTTGTGGCACATGGGCTTAGATGCTCTACAGCACGTGACATCTTCCCGGATCAGGGATGGAACTACGTTTCCTGCAGTGGCAGGCTGATTCTTTACCACTGAGCCACCATGAAAGCCCAAAAGTTTATATAGTTTTGGCAGAGTTTGGTGCCCATTGAAGGAGGTCTACCAAGAACACACAGTGAGTACATCTTGCTGCTGCTGCTGCTGCTAAGTCGCTTCAGTCGTGTCTGACTCTGTGCGACCCCATAGACGGCAGCCCACCAGGCTCCCCTGTCCCTGGGATTCTCCAGGCAAGAACGCTGGAGTGGGTTGCCATTTCCTTCTCCAATGCATGAAAGTGAAAAGTGAAAGTGAAGTCACTCAGTCGTGTCTGACTCTTAGCGACCCCACGGACTGCAGCCTACCAGGCTTTTCCGTCCATGGGATTTTCCAGGCAAGAGTACTGGAGTGGGGTGCCATTGCCTTCTCCGGAGTACATCTTAGCATCATGCAATGTGAGGCAGAGGGGAGGAGCAGTCCCTAAACTTATATTTAAAAGAACATCAATTTTTTTAATATAAATTTATTTATTTTAATTGGAGGCTAATTACTTTACAATATTGTATTGGTTTTTGCCATACATCAACATAAATCCGCCACAGGTATACATGTGTTCCCCATCCCAAACCCCCCTCCCACCTCTCTCCCCATACCATCCCTCTGGGTCATCCCAGTGCACCAGCCCCAAGCATCCTGCATCCTGCATCGAACCTGGACTAGCGATTCATTTCTTATATGATATTATACATGTTTCAATGCCATTCTCCCAAATCATCCCACCCTCTCCCTCTCCCACAGAGTCCAAAAGACTGTTCTATACATCTGTGTCTCTAGAACATCATTTAAATTACTGCTAATTGATTTAATTTACTTCTTTAAAATATTTTTCTATTCATACTAATACTGTATTACATCAAGTCATATCCTAATCAGTTAGAATCTTGCAATGGGGTGTCACTGTAGAGGTCATCTAATCTAACACTGTACCAAAAACTAGAAGACGCACAATCTTCTTCTAGCACCCAGGGAATGTTCTCTACTTTGAGAAGTAACCCATCTGTTGATAAATATATTTCCCAGAATAAACCTAGTTTTTCTGTCCACATAGCAACTCTTCAAAACATTCAATAAATATTTGGGGCAATAATGTACAATGTTAAAAGAGTAGGTTCTATAGTCAAACTCCACAGATTCCAATCCAGGTAGTCTAGCTGTGTGTCTTCAGTTTTCATGTCAATAGCAACAAAAAATAATTCATTATGTTGCTTAGAGGATTAAGTACTTAATATGCCTAATAAGTATTCAATAAAGATAGCTATTTTGACCCCCTTCTAATATATATACAAACCACTCCAATTTTTTTCATGGTACATGATTCCCTGATTTTTCATTATCAAAACCCCTCTATCTTGATGGATAGATAACAATTTGTCAGTATCGTTCTTAAAATATGATTTCCAGACTCAATCACAAGGCTCAAAATGGGTACATCCAAGATAGATATGTTACTTTTATCAACCTTCTCAATCTCTCTTTCTCTTGGCATTTTTAATAGAATGCCAACAGAGATTGTAGTTACTTTTTCAGCAGTTGCATCACACCTATATTCAATTAAAACCTGAGGCTTCTTTTTTTATTTTTAGCAGTTTCTCTCAGTTCAGTTCCAATCATCTTATCACAATTTCTTTGTCTAATTAAATGCAGGACTTTATCTCTTATCCTTAATAAATGTCAGCCCATCATTCTAAATAACAGACAGTTTAAAAACTTGATTCTGTCATCTGGTGAATTACTGGTCTTTACTTCTTTACCAGCTTTGTGTCACTGGCAAATTTAGTAAGCAAGGTCCTAGATTTCTTTCAGGTAATTGATAAAATTGTTGAGTTGGACAGGACCAAAAGCAGAGCCTTGTGGAAAATTCCTAGAGACCTCACTGTAAGTTAATTGTAATCAACTAATCCTCCCCTTTTGGATATAATCAGCTGCCTCTTCACCTAATTACTATCATTGAGCCCACAAGATTCTCCATCATTCCCAGAATGACATCACAGACTTTTGTCACATAGTTTTTTCTGGGAGTAGATATATCTGAGTTTGTGATAGTCACTTTAGCCATCAGATTAGCATTCATCAAGAAAGGCAATGAAGTTCATTTAGATGATTTGATTTTAGTGACCCTAAACTGGCTTATGGTGACTAATTAGGGCCTCTAAAAGAGAGTGATCCTTAGACTATCTGCATGATTTCAGGTAGGACACCATCTCGTTAAGAATGTTTAAAAAAAGGAAACACTGCCCTTCTCTGTTCTCAGAGATGATGAGAAGATAAAGTTAAATAATGTATTTGAGCATTTTAATGTTAGAAATTATTTTAAATATAGAATAAAGCCATAGTGGCCCATTCAGTTAGAAATAAGATCAGTCTGTTTAATCAAACAACCAGACCAATTTCTTTGACAGAACTGAGCATCATGAAAAAGAACTCTATAGCTCTATGTTTAAGCATCCCACAAGCCTCCACATTCCATTTAGCATATAGGATATTTTAAATCTTTAAGGATTCATGTCAGCAGAGCATGTGTGTATGTGAGTGTGTGTGTGTGAGTGTTAGTGTATGATTGGAAAAGATGATCAGTTATCACAGTCTCCAAGCTGCATTAGTCATTTTTAGCACCGTGATGGAGAATGGTGTGAATGCGGTAAATTCAAAAGATTTCTCAAAACTCGACGGTGCAGACAGATAGCTGTTAGAGTGACATTTTCAGTACAAGTGAGAAAACTGATGCTTCTGGGATCTCTAACTCTAAGTGCCTTAAAGGAGAAGATACAAGACTAAACCCATCCTCCTACACTAATCATTTCAGGAATAGTTTATCTAAAAGTAGCAATGCTAATAAAAAGGGAGTGAAGAAGTCAGTCAAACTGCTTATTTCGACTCTGTGCCATTAGCAACCAGATCAATTTTCTCACATGCGTGAGCACAAGCTTACCTTCTGACAAAAATAACAAAATGGGAATTCAGTGAAAAGTGACATCTTAGTTATGGACGTGGAGGTGATTGAAAGATCCAAAGCAGAATGTCTCAGAGAAAAAAAGGATAATTGGGCAGAATCAAGAGGTCAAGGTATACATCTTCCTGTCCCTCTTAGTCCTTCCTCTTCGGAGTTCAGCAAAGGGGCAGAGAACGTAGCAGTTTAACGCCCATGAAGAGCCATTTTAAAATAAAACTGTGATCTTTTAAAATTCTCAAATAAATATCTCTGATGATTGAGACCACTGACAGCCTTGTCGGCATGAATCACTGAATTGTTCTTGAAATGGGAATTTGCAGTTGCAGTAAACTTGAAAGAAGAAAATATTTATGCATCTGGAAAGCTATTCAGCTGGATTTCACAGGTCCGCGCCTATTTTCTTAGAGATGGGTTTCTTCAAACTCAGGTCAGTGCCTAAGGTCCAACTTCATATGGGTTTTAAAATGACAGACCCAGAGGGGAAAAGCAGCTCACTACGCAGTAATTCACCTATGTTGTTGTTATTCAGAAGCTAAGTCATGTCCAACTGTTGCCTGCCAGGCTCCTCTGTCCCTGGGATTTTCTAGTAAGAATGCTGGAGTGGGCTGTCATTTCCTTCTCAGGGGATCTTCCTGACCCAGGGATCGAACCTGTGCCCCTTGCATCTCCCGCATTGGCGGGCAGATTCTTTACCACTAGCACCACCTGGGAAGCTAGGCCATATTCTACATTTGATAGGAGTTTAGTGCCCCCATTCCCATGGATAATATGGCAGGTCCCCAGTGCTCCACAAGCAAGCCCTGCTCTTCCTCAGTCAGAATCAGGTGCAGAGACCCCCTCATCCAGTGGTTTTATAGGTCCCAGAAACAATTTATTCTACATCCTCAACGTTTGGCTCCACAGAGACCCTCAGCGTGTCCCTGAGACCTTAAGTTTTCACAACAGTATCAGGTCAAAGCTCAAAATACCTTTCCAACATGGACAGCAAGTATCCAGTGCTGTTGGCTGATGAGAGGTAGAAAGGGCAGAATTTGAAGCCAGAGCACTTGAGTTCAAACTCAACTCTGCCCTTAATAAGCTGTGAAGTTTTTAGCTCTAGGGGTTCAGAACAGGTCTCAAGATGAGTTCCTTTTGCATGTGGATTATTTTGAGTGAAAGGCAGTGGGGACCCTATTGCCTCTCTCTTAGCTTCCTAGAAAAAATTTAGAATGGAAAGTTTTCCCCAGAAAAAAAAGAGTTTTCATCAGAGATACATTGTATCTAAGATGGCAGGGCAAACATCTGATTACCGAAGGTCTATATTTATCTAGGCCTATGTGCCCAGTCTGTCAGTTGTGTCAACTTTTTGTAACCCTCTAGACTTCAGCCCACCAGACTTCTCTGTCCATGGGATTCTCCTGGCAAAAATACTGGCATGGGTAGCCATTCCCTTCTCCAGGGGATCTTCCTGACCCAGGGATCAAACCCACATCTCCCACAATGGCAGGCAGATTCTTTACCACTGAGCCACCTAGGAAGCCACAAGGTTCTTATACTATTACGTTATTATATTTATCTACATGGCAGGGCAGACATCTAGTTATCAAACATCTGCTGTCTTTCTTATCATCCTATGAATGACCCTCCTTTTTTGGAAGCTCCAGGTCCCTATCCCATTTCTTACATCATGATGGCATATATACCTCATTGTATCTTTCTCTCTTTGAACCTGTCATGAGTGTGTGTGTGTGTGGGGGGGGGGGGGGGGGCAGGTTGCGGGGCGGGTCCTTGTAAGGACAAGATTCAGTTTTATTTTCTCCTGTCAATCTGTCTCAGGTCAGTTTCATTCTTAGTTAGACCAGCCAGAAGAACCGAGAGGGACAGAAGAAAGAATTTTGCACTCCTGACTGCACATTACTTAATTTTTCTGAGTCTCAATTTCTCCTTCTCTAAAATGGTGTCACTAACAACTTCTAAGATATCTTGGATGACCAGAGGAAATAGATATAAAGCACCAAAACAGTAAAAGCACATAAAAAATAATGATTTGTGTTGTTGGGTGGCTGTTATTGTAATTTGAGTGGGATCTCAACATTTCCCAAGTGGGCTAGGATTATCATGGATATGATGTTCTAGTTTGGCACTTTTATAATTCTTCAGGAAAGAATATGTTCCATAAACGCAGAGCACAGGTGTCCTAGTCAGCTTCAATTCTAGGACTGGATTGGGATGAGATGAAATAAAGCTATGTTCTGAGATTTTTCTTGGCCCTCCTGGACCCATGTCATTAGTGGTACACCCTTTGCAAGGCAAACTTACACATCTAAATAGAGTTAGACACACACCTGTGTTCCAGCCTGCAGTGTTGAAGTTGATTCTAGAAAGATGAATGGTATTTGCCTTGGTAAGAATAAGGGTGAAGAATTTCTGGTAGAGAGAATATATAACAAGTGAAAGTGTTAGTCTCTCAGTCATGTCCAACTCCTTTTGACCCCATGGACAATAGCCTGCCAGGCTCCTCTGTCCATGGAATTCTCCAGGCAAGAGTACTGGAGTGAGTAGCCATGCCTTTCTCCAAGGGATCTTCTCAACCCAGGAACCCACATCTCTTGCATTGGTGGATTCTTTACCACTGAGCCACCAGGGAAGCAGGCGTATATCAAAGCCTAGAAGTAAGGCGTCACCTGGTGCATCAGAGGAGCTCAGAGAAGATCAGTAGCCTGAAAATATTCATGGAGAATCACGTGAAGTCAGGTCAAGAAAGTAGGAGTAAAATCATGCAGGAACTTTGGCTTACAGATTTAAAAAAAAAAAAAAAAAAAAGCTGTATGCAATATATATGGAATCTAGAAAAATGGTGTTGATGAACCTATTTACAGGGCAGGAATAGAGACACATAGAAACAGATACAGACATAGAAAATGGTCTTGTGAACACAGTGGGGGAAGGATAGGGTGGGACAATTGAGAGTGTAGCATTGACATATATACACTACCACGTGTAAAACAGATAGTGGGAAGCTGATGTATAGCACAGGAAACTCAGCTCAGTGCTCTGTGATGACCTACAGGGATGGGATGGGGTGGGTGGGAGGGAGGCTTAAGAGGGAGGGGATCTATGTATACTTATGACTGATTCACCTTGTTGTACAGCAGAAACCAACACAACAATGTAAAACAGTTTCCCTCTAATTTTAAAAAATCTGTATGCAATAAGAATTTATAAAGGCATTAAGCAAGTCACATCTATTTGTGTTTTAAGATCACTGTGGATGCAGTGTAATTTGAAAAGGAAAGAAGCATGGCTTGGGAGAAGCAGGATGGGTTCAACTGAAGTAAAACTCAGGCAAGTCTAGTAATGATGAACTAGTGACAAAGTAGGCAGATGGAGAGAAATGGATGAAGTAAGCTTGATTTTAGAGGTAGGGAGAACAGTATTTAGTGATGGTTTTGAGTTAGGAGGTGGTAGCATGCAGGAGACAGAAGTGGGGTCAAGGAAGTATTCCAGATTCTGCCAAGAGATAACTGGGTGGGCAAAGATTCTATATACCAAATGGAGAACATTAGAAGACAGATAGGTTGAAAAACTTATCACCTGTTCATTTTTTAACACATTAAGTTTGACCTATCTATGAGACATCCAAAGGGAAATACCTGGAGCTCAGAAAAAGGATCTGGGTTAGATATATAAATATGACAATCTGTGGCAAAAAAAATAGCATTTGAATCCAAGGAAGTGGACAAAATTATCTAGTGTGAGTATTAAGAATGAGAAGAAAAGGAGAGAAGGACCTAGATATTAGAGGTTGGGTGGAGGAGAAATGGCCGGCTAGAGAAGGAAGAGGACAGCCAGAGAGGTAGGGGGAAATATATGCATTCATGCATGTATATGTATGTGCGTGCATGTGTGTTTGCATGCTGTGTGTTCATTGAAAATAGGAAATGGTAAATTGTGTTAAATGCTACTAAGAGATCCGAAACTATCACCACATTGATAATCGGCTATACTCCAATACAAAATAAAACGTCTAACAAAAAACAAGGATCAGTAGGAAATGAAAAAGAAAATTCTAAAGATGCTCTGAGGGTGAAATAGCTCAAACAAGTAATGTAAGGAATGGTCAAAAAAAGAAGAAATAGAAAGTATAAAACTCGGAAAATTCGTCAATCTTTTAGTTTCAGAAATGCTGCTCGATGAAGTAAATGAAGTCAGATATTAAATATGTGCATAGAACACATTTCTATTTAACAGCAGCAAAATAGTCATTAACATCATTTGATAATGAGCAATCCTTTCCGTTATATTCCCTATATTTTATATAAACAATATGTTTATGTATAAAAAAATGCTACTGTGAGATCAAATAATAGAATGAAGAATGGAAAGTATTCTTAGATTTGCAACATTATGATCCCTAACAACTGTAGCAAGAGTCATTTCAGCAGTGAAAAGGGAAAGAAAACCAGATTGGAGCAGGGTCAAAAATATCTACTAAGTGAGGAAATAAACGCGTCACATTTAAAACAACTTTTTTTTTTTACTTCACAATATTGTGTTGCTTCATCTAGTCAAGGCTATGGTTTTTCCTGTGGTCATGTATGATGTGAGAGTTGGACTGTGAAGAAGGCTGAGCACTGAAGAATTGATGCTTTTGACTGTGGTGTTGGAGAAGACTCTTGAGAGTCCCTTGGACTGCAAGGAGATCCAACCAGTCCATTCTGAAGGAGATCAGCCCTGGGATTTCTTTGGAAGGAATGATGCTAAAGCTGAAACTCCAGTACTTTGGCCACCTCATGCGAAGAGTTGACTCATTGGAAAAGACTCTGATGCTGGGAGGGATTGGGGGCAAGAGGAGAAGGGGACGATAGAGGATGAGATGGCTGGATGGCATCACTGACTCGATGGACGTGAATCTGAATGAACTCCGGGAGTTGGTGATGGACAGGGAGGCCTGGTGTGCTGCGATTCATGGGGTCGCAAAGAGTCGGACACAACTGAGCGACTAATCTGATCTGATCTGATTGTATTGGTTCTGCCACACATCAACATGAATCCGCATGGGCGTACACGTGTTCCCCATCCTGACTCCCCCTCCCACCTCCCTCCCCATACCATCCCTCCTGGTCATCCCAGTGCATCAGCCCCAAGGATCCTATATCAAACCTGGACTGGCGATTCGTTTCTTATATGATATTATACATGTTTCCATGCCATTCCCCCAAATCATCCCACCCTCTCCCTCTCCCACAGAGTCCAAAAGACTGTTCTATACATCTGTGTCTCTCTTGAAGAACTTTCTCTGAAGATTTAAAAAATAAAGTGGTGGCTGGAGGAAGCTGTGAGTAGATTTGCCAACTTTAGCAGATACAAATACATGACACCCAGTTACATCTGAATTTCAAGTAAACTAAAATTTTTTTAGAATAAATATATCCCATGCAATATTATGGATGTACTTTGCATAAATTATACTTTATAAAGTTACCAGTGCAATATTCAAGACATGCTCCTTCTAAAAATTATTTCAAGGTTGTTCTCAAAATCAGATTTAACTATGGGTCCTGTGTTTTATCTGGGAAACTGAGATGTGAGTTCAAGATACTTTTTTTTAATCTTGAAAGATACTTGAGCATGTTTAACAGATGAAAATATCTGGTACAAGTGGAGAAATTAAAAACGCAAGAGAATGGGGGAGAATGGATACACGTATGCGTATGGCTGAGTCACTTTGTTGTGCATCTGAAATTATCTGAACGTTATCAATGGGCTATACTCCAATAAAAAATAAAAAGTTTTTAAAAAAAGAAAGAAATATATGTGAGCAAAAAAAAAAGATGCACGAAAGAAAGGGAGATTGACTTCTTATCAGAGGGTGGATATTTCTTTCCTCTACTAAAACAGAAGAAAGGAGAGTGGGTGCGCAGGTGCAAGCAGATGTGTAGTTCTCGTATTAGAAATATACGGGAGTCTTCCTTTCAAGGGTCCCAACTTTCTTCATAAAGTAGGCAGCAAACCATTCCTGAGAGCAAAAAGGAAATAGGATGAGAATGAAGAATAAGAAGAACGGGAGATAGGAGAATGTTATTTCGAGAGCTATAAAAGATGATTTAGAAGAGAAGTGTTGGACTTCCCTGGTGGTCCAGTGGTTAAGAATCTGCCCCCCAATGCAGGGGACACAGGTTCAGTCCCTGGTCCAGACAGATTCCACATGCCACAGGGCATCTAAGTGCATGCACCACAATTGCTGAACCCATGTGCCTAGAACCTGTGCTCTGCAACAAGAGACACCACCACAATGAGAATCCCATGCACCACAACTAGAGAAAGCTCATGTGCATCAATGAAGACCCAGCACAGCCAAAAAGTAAATAAAAAGAAGAAAAGTGTTAAGATGGGCGGTAGTGTTGAAGACGTAGTTGACACTGGTGATCATGAAGGGCAATTTCAAACCTCCTAAAGCATGATTCTACCCAGTAATATTCAGGTGCTCAAGGCAGTCATGAAACTGTCCAGTAGATTTTAAAATGGTCTAAAGACCACAACTGGCAACCCACTCCAGTGTTCTTGCCTGGAGAATCCCAGGGACAGGGGAGCCTGGTGGGCTTCCGTCTATGGGGTCGCACAGAGTCCGACACAACTGAAGCGATTTACCAGCAGCAGCAGCAGCAGCAAAGACCACAAGACACAGGGAGAAAGGCACAAACTCTATTCATGACTTTAAGTACTCTGGGGTAAATCTTATAGGCTATTTTCTTATAAATATGCAAAAAAGTGAGAAAGCTTTCTTCTCAAATTCTGAAATTAATGTCTGCACCATTAGCTAATTGAAGCTGCAAATGAGTGAACAGACTGTACAAGCAGGCAGATTTGGGACAAAAATCAGTTCCTGCTATAGGCATGATGCTATTTAAACTCAATATTTCACTCTTTGAAATAGCTCCACTTAGAGATGGATTTATTAAATCAGTCCACAAAAACATATTAGGTTCCTACTATGTGCAAGTACTGGCTAGATACTGAATTAATAATACCAAGGCTGATGTTTAATTAACAAGAAGAATCTTATAGAAATATTTGACACTCAAATTAATATCAGATATATTCATTTGACTAATGCTATTACAATTAGAGTTCATAGCTAATGGCATTATCGGGCTATTATCACAAAGCATTACCTCTTTTCTAAAACTCATTTCCATGATAATTCATTGAAATCATCATGAGAACACACTATCTTGATGGGTTTTTACCTCCCAATGCTCTTCAAAAGAATGAACTCACCCTTCTAAGAAAGCTTGTTATCCCAAGTAGTACCCAGGCCTGTTCTCCTGCAGTTCAAGTGAACAATGCATAGAGATTTCTCTACAGTTTTGAAAGACACTGTGTCCCTTCCTGGAAACAGCAAGCTGATTTCATTTTTATCCACAATTCCCAAGAAGTAGAAATGCAAATTTAAGTCTCCATGCAGACATTGTTATGAGAAAAAAGTATGGAGCATGTATAGATTCAGGACCCAAGCTCCAACCACCCCTTCATTCAACAAATACTTATTCTATCTCCTTTACATGACTTTAGGCAAACAGTTCAGCCTCTCTGTGCCTCTGTTTCCTTGTCTGTAAATTGAGGGTAATAATAATTTGAGTAGTTATTAGATAAATATGAAAAAAATGGTAGAAAAGCCAAAGTTAGAATATAGTTGTTAGGTATTATTTCCTTCAGGTATCATGAAAATTAATGTGTTTTAAAAATTAACTCAGGTAGGAGAGCTATGAATCTCAAATGAAGCATTTAAATCAGGTTACTGAAAGGAGGAAGGAAAGAAATTAACATTTATTAAGTGTCAGTTATATGCAGACCTTGCTACATGCATTTCACAAGGATATTATTTCATTAAATCTTCACAACAATTCTTTGGGGGTAGGTATTTGTAGCCCCATCACGGATAAGAAGGAAATGAGCTCAGAAAGCTATACAAGTTGCCCAAACTCTATAGTGGTGGATTCCTGATTGGAAAGCTCTTTTTACTGCATAGGGTTTATTTCTCGAGATGCAGAAGCACATACACCCTGGAGAATGATAGTTACATCTTTTTAATTGCCTACTTCTTGGCTCCAAAGCCAAAAGCAGACAGTGAAGTGATAGATGTGCCTAAAATAAAGTAAGGTGTAAAACCCATTTCAGTTTTGCCTCAACCATTTTGGATGTTTGCTAAACCATTCCCATTATAAAATAACTTTTTAAAAAATCTAACAAAGTTTGAAGGAAATAATTGCTCCCTGTGCCCAACTGAAGTCTTTGAAAAATTTCAAAAGGCATTGCTGCTGCTGCTGCTAAGTCGCTTCAGTCATGTCCGACACTGTGCGACCCCATAGACGGCAGCCCAACAGGCTCCCCCGTCCCTGGAAGGTTTTTGACTTTTCAGTTCAGTTCAGTTCAGTTGTACAGTCGTGTCCAACTCTTTCTTACCCTATGAATTGCAGCACACCAAGCCTCCCTGTCCATCACCAACTCCCGGAGTCTACCCAAACCCATGTCCATCAAGTCCATGATGCCATCCAGCCATCTCATCCTCTGTCGTCCCCTTCTCCTCCTGCCCTCAATCTTTCCCAGCGACAGGGTCTTTTCAAATAAGTCAGCTCTTCTCATGAGGTGGCCAAGTATTGGAGTTTCAGCTTCAACAACAGTCCTTCCAATGAACACCCAGGACTGATCTCCTGATCTTTTGACTTTTAAATAAAGACAAAAATAAACAAATAGGACCTAATCAAACTTACAAGCTTTTGCACCCTAGAGGAAACCCTAAACAAAATGAAAATACAACCAACAGAATGGGAGAAAATATTTGCAAATGATATGATCGACAAGGGCTTAATTTCCAAAATATATATAAACAGCTCATACAACTCAACAACAACAAAATAAACAACCCTATCCAAAATTGGGCAGGAGATCTAAATAGACATTTCTCCAAAGAAGATATACAGATGGCCAGTAGTTACTTGAAAAGATGCTCAACACTGCTAATTGTTAGAGTGACGCAAATCAAAACTACAATGAAGTACCACCTCACACCAGTCAGAATGGCCATCATTTAAAAGTCCACAAATAATAAATGCTGGAGGCAGGGTAGAGAAAAGGGAACCCTCCTGCACGGTTGATGGGAATGTTAGTTGGTGCAGCCACTATGGAAAACAGTGTGGAGATTCCTCAGAAAACTAAAAATAAAATTGCCACATGATCCAGCGATCCCACTCCTGGATACATACCCAGACAAAACTGTAATTCAAAAAGATGGATGTGCCCCTAGGTTCACAATAGCTAAGACATGGAAACAACCTAAATGTTCATTGACAGATGAATGGATAAAGAAGATGTGGTGTGTATATATATATATATATATATAATGAAATATTGTGTATGTGAGTCACTCAGTCATGTCTGACTCTTTGTGACCACATGGACTGTAGCCCACCAGGTTCCTCTGTCCGTGGAATTCTCCAGGCAAGAATACTGGAGTGGGTTCCCATGTTGTTCCCTCCTCCAGGGTATCTTCCTGACCCAAGTATCGAACCCAGGTCTCCTGCATTGCAGGTGGATTCTTACCATCTGAGGCACCAGGGAAGCTGGCAGTAATTACTGAACATCTGTGTGTGATAGAATGAAATATTACTTAGTCATAAAGAAGAATGAAATAATGCCTTTTGGAACAACATGGATGTAAATAGAGATTATCATACTAAATGAAGTAAGTCAGAAAGAAAGATAAATACCATATAAAATTACTTATGTGGAGTCTGAAATATGACACAAATGAATCTATGAAACAGAAACAGAATCACAGACATAGAGAACAGACTTCTGGCTGCCAAGGAGGAGAGGGCTTAGGGGAGGGATGGAGCGGGAGATTGGGGTTAGCAGATATAGGCTTTTATATGTGGAATGGGTAAGCAGCAAGTCCTGTTGTATGGCACAAAAAACTATGCTCAATATCCTATGATAAATCATAATGAAAAAGAATATTTTAAAAACAGTGTATATTTACATGTACAACTGAATCACTTTGCTGTACATCGGTAATTAACACAACATTGTAAATCAACTATACTTCAGTAAAAAATTTTAAATATTTTCACAGCTCCATAACATTCAGAATGAAATGTTAGTAAAAAGAGAAAATACTACCTCTTCCTCCAAAAAGAGATAGTTGAAATCTGCCTTAAATCAAAAACAATATTCTTGTCATTATATATATATATATATATTATATATAGTGTGTGTTGTACTGCAGAAACCAACACAAAATTGTAAAGCTCTTTTCCCCCAATTAAAAAATAAATAAAATTTAAAAAACACCCAATATGCTTTAGCACTTAAAATAATGTCATGTATACCTGAGGCATTGGGTAAACCTAGGATTTCAATACAGAACATAGTGAAATGTCACTGAAGGGTTCAGACTCGACTGGTTATTGTCACTTGGGGTATTATAATTTCCAAAATAAAATCTTAGGATAGGTTCATAAATAGCACATAACTTGCAACTTACAATGTCGAGGCTGTCATCCAGACTTTGACTGCTGAAAAAGAGTTGATTGTAGTGGAAAACCAGCCATTTTTGGTCTTTTATAATAAATCAGAAACGATTTTTAGAAGTCAAATACCCTCAAAAGTATGTTTGATGAAGTGGTTTAAAAATATTTTTCTCCCATAAAGGTGCCCATATATGTTTTAAAATATTATTATTCTGCCATATATGATGAAATAAATTCAAAGTATAAAGGAATGGAGAAAAAGCTGTGGCCCATGGGCTCAGGAGTTGTGGTTCCCATGCTCTAGAGCACAGGCTCAATAGTTGTGGCACTCAGGCTTAATTACTCCACAGCATGTGGGATCTTCCCGGATCAGGGATCAAACCCATTTCTCTTGAATTGGCAGGCAAATTCTTTACCACTGAGCCACCAGGGAAGCCCTATGGTTATTTATTTTAAACAAAATTAGTGCCTGAATTAATCCTGCTGAAAGCTCAATAAACAAATTTGTATCAAGTACCTGCCTTTTGTTCTTTCCTTAAAAATATTGAGAGATAGTCCAATGTCATTTGAAATTCTTCTCTGAAAGAAAAAAGAAAGCTTACTTTTAACAATTACTTGATATGTTTTATTGCATGGATGGGGATATATATTGATTTAATTTTAATATATATCATATATATGTATAATATATATTAATTTGCCTTTTCCTTCTTGAGGAATGTTTTATATTATAAAATTTCCCATTTTCTAATGCTATAAATATTACCAAGGTGTGCATATTTTATATAATCTTAAAGTACATGAGATAAGGATTGTCCCCTTAGACTAGAATCTTGGAAATGTGATTGCTCTTTCAATGAAGTTAAATATTTTAAAGACTCTTGAGAAGTAAAGCCAAATTGTTTTCTAAAAGGCTAATCAATTATGCCACCAGTATGATAGGATAATACTTGTCTCAATGTATTAATTTCAGCCCTGAGCATATTACTATTTTAATCTTCATCAATCTGATTAGCAAAAAATTATATTCCATTGTTACTTTAATTTGTATTTTTAAGAACAGGAAATTGAAATTTTTAATGTGATGAACATTGCTTTTTTTCTTCATAAAATGACATATCATATTCTTTGCCCATTTTTCTTTTAGTCTATCTGTGTTTTTTCTTATTGCTTTCCATGTTCTTTAAACTTAAGGGATATTATTATATCATTGCCATTTATTGCTAATATTTTCCCAGTTTTAACTAAACATTTAATTTTATAGATGAGTGTTTTACATGTGTTTTGTTGATATATATTAATAATCAAATCTATCAACCTTTTTCATTGTGATTAACTTCATCACATTTATCTATGGTCATGGAATTTTGCATGCTCAGTCACTCCAGTCGTGTCCAACTCTTTGCAACCCCATGGACTGTAGCCCGCCAGGCTCCACTGTCCATGGGATTTTCCAGGCAAGAATACTGGAGCTGGTTGCCATTTCTTACTCCAGGGGATGTGAACCCAACCTGGGTCTCCTGCATTGCAGGCAGATTCTTTACCACTGAGCTACCAGGGAAGCCCTATGGAATTCTAGTAGAATAGACTTATTCATGTGGACTTAATTTTTGTATTAAGTGAAGATAACACTTATTTGATTCAAATAAACAAGTTTCACAACATAATTTGATATATATTGAGAAAAATTAGTTAAACCCAAAATATTCCACAACTACAGGATAAATGAACCAGACTTAGTTCTCAGGTGGTCTTAGCATTGTTTCAAGGATCTCTTTCCATCTTGTTCCTTTCCAATCCCTCTTGAGTTTAGCTTAGTATCACTCTCTTTTTAATTATATGGTTTTATGATATATAATGCATCCAGTGGCTCAATGGGTAAAGAACCTGCCTACAAATTCAGAAGACACAGGAGATGCAGGTTCGATCCCTAGGTCAGGAAAATCCCTGGAGGAGAAAATGGCAACCCACTCCAGTATTCTTGCCTGAAAAATCCCATGAACAGAAGAGCCTGACAGGCTACAGTCCATGGGGTTGCAAAGATTCAAACATGACTGAGCAACTAATCATGCATGTATGCAGTGCATATCAGGTATTACTAATCATACTTCTTGTGGTGATTCACTTATAAAAATATAATAAATGTAAAAATTATATTCACTATGGTTTATACCTCCATATGAATTTTGAAGTCATTTTATTAGTTTTACCCAAATCCTGTTATTTAAAAAAATAAGTAGAAGTCAATAGCAAATTTTAGGGGAGAAAGTTTTTACTATAATTAGTGTTCCATCTAAGTGTGTAACATTTTTCATTTATTAGTGTTCAAAAATTCAGTTTAGTAAGAATTTTTCTTTGCATATATCCTGAACATTTCTTAGAGTTATTGTTGGCATTTTATCCTCTTTTTCTTTTTGCTGTTATGAACTGAATCATTTTCCCTCATTACAACTCACTGAGATAATCACTATTATATAGGGAGATTATTTATGTTTATGTCTTCATCTTGCATCTAACTTTTTAAACTTTCTTAGTAAATTTATGAGGGCATTTTAGTTGATCCTTTTAAGTTTACAGCTGAATTCTCTAATCTTAAGATAAATATAATTTTCATCCTTATTTTCAATATTAACTCCTCTGCTTTGCATCCTCATCAGGACGCAGAACTTCAGGGCAATGTTAATACCAGAATACAGTCACATTTTATCTTTCTCATTACCTTAATAGGAATTTTTCTTAATTTTCTATTAAGCATATTTATAGGTTTATAAAGAGAATCTTAAAGGATGTTATCATAAGAACATTTCTGTTTCTTGTTCTCTAAGATTTAAATGAAGCAGGCTAAATTTTATTGAATGCTTCTTAAGCAGTTCTTGAGATCACCTTTTGATTTTTCTTACTGCTCCTGACATTACAGTATATTTAATTAATAGATTTTTCAATATTAAATCATCTTAACTACATGGGATAAACAATCCTCAGTAGCATCAATACTTGATGATCTTTTGCTCTGTAAGATCCGGAGGAAAGACACTTCTTCCATGAAAATGAAAAGGTACATTCAGACCTAATGTGTCTTTGAGTATCATTCTTTGCAATGTTTCTTTCCCTGCTATTTCTTGCCCATTAAGATTTTTCATTTCTTCTAGGTTCTATTTTGGCAAATAACGTTTTCCTAGATAATCATCCTGTTTCCAGAACATTTTTTGACACTAACCTAGCATACTCGTAACTTAACACTGTTATATCGTCTGATTCTTTTGTTGTATATTTTGATTGGATTTGTCAAGTTTTTGTTGTTGTTGTTACATTTTCCTGCAATGAATCAGCTCTTAGAACTGTTTAATATACTTTAAGATATTGACTTTATATTCTATTTCCTTCCTCTCCTACTTTCCTTAGATTTGTTTTATTTTCTGATTTTTCATGTTCAGTGTTTAATTCACATATGCTTATTCTTACTCTAAAAGTGAAAACAGTGTGCCTTTAAATGTCTCTTAATAGGATTTAAATCTGTATGCTTAAATTTGTAAATGCAATTTTCTCATTTTCTTTATGTTCTAAATACATTGTGATTGTAAATTTCATTTCCTCTTTGACCAGCTAGTTATTTAGGAGCAGAATCTTCAATTTACAGGAATTTGGGTTGTCATTAATGTTATCTAAACTTCTATAAGTCCTCTAACATTTTTCTTTGTACTCAACAATATTGTAATCTTAATTAAACTCTCACCAATCATATTATTCCTTTTTATTGAAGTATAGTTGATTTACAGTATTGCATTAATTTCAGGTGTACAGCAAAGTGCCAATTACATTATTCTAATTCTCTACATTATTTTCCTTTTTGCCTACTCTATCAAAAAATGAATCAAACTATGATGTAATCATTCAGCAGAATTATTTATCTGTGTTTTTCTTTGCATTTCCAACAGATTTTTTAATGTTTCATTACCTTATTATATTTCATTGACATATCTGCCATTTGAATTGAGCTTTCTATCAATATAAAAAGATCCTCGATGTCCCTTTAACATGGTTTTGCCTTTGAATTCAGTTTTTCCTGAAATTAGTTTTTCCGCTATTTTATTTTTACATTTGCTGTATGAGTTTCTCATTTTATCATTATTATTTTAACCTTTGTCATTTTGTGTTGGGGTATTTTGTAAACAACAGTCATAATATGTATTATCATCACATTTCTTCCCTCATATGGATTTTTTTCTATTTACTCATCTCAGTGAAAGTGTGTTACTCACTCAATTGTGTCTGACTTTTTGTGAACCCATGGACTGTAGCCCACCAGGCTCCTGTGTCCATGGCATTCTCCAGGCAAGAGTACTGGAGTGAGTTGCCATTTCCTTCTCCAGGGGATCTTCCCCACCCAGGGATCGATACTGGGTCTCCTGCATTGCAGGCAGAGTCTTTACCATCTGATTTACTGAGGAACAGATTTACTGAGGAAAGCTCAAGGAACAGATTTACTGAGAGGCAGTATCTACTAACTGAGAATGTATATGGATTTCCTTACCTCCAGTCACATTCCCAGGTGGCGCTAGTGATAAAGAACCTGACTGCCAGTGCAGGAGACATGAGAGACACGAGTTCAATCCCTGGGTCAGGAAGATCTTCTGGAGGAGGGCATGGCAACCCCACTCCAGTATCCCTGCCTGGAGAATCCCATGAACAGAGGAGCCTGGCTGGCTACAGTCCATGGTGTTGCAAAGAGTTGGACATGACTGAAACAACTGAGCACAGTACAGTTACATTCCATATTTTTGCCAAAGTCTTTTGTTAAAGAGCCCCATTAAAACCCAAGTTACGATGAGAAGCAGACTGACATGAGAACGTTCTCTACCTCCATTTTCTAGTTCTTCAACACTCTGATCATACAGTGTGATTATAACCTTCAGTCTCAAGCGTACTTGACTTTCGGGTGCTCCCAGAACTCGTGTTCACCTATAATACTTCTGAAGACTACACTTCTGGGATGCAAAGTCCCCTGACTATGCTGTGCCCCCATTACTTCTTGCCTGATGGTTTATGCAAGTTCCACTCCCTGATATAGTAGTTTAGAAGCAGAGGTACCTGGTGCTGGGTGCTGGCTAGAGGGGTATAGGGAAGGGCTTTCCCCACCATCACCCCCCCCAAAAAAAAACAAAACAGTAACTGTGCATTAGCTCAACAACAAATACCATCTTTCTGTCTAGGACTGACCTTGATTTTTGGGATGGGGGCATATCCCAGTCACCCCTTATTCACCATGTTGGTGAGAGAGGGATCCTGCTACCTAAATAGCATAAGATGAACATGTGGGCAGATGAGACTGAAGGCAATTTATCCATCACCTGTGCTCATGTTAGGGTACAAGAGCATGCTGTGCCCGGCCCTATGGGGCTGCCCCCAGGAAGAGAGAATACAAGCAGGGTCTGTGAGGAACAGACTTAGAGCAACAAACAGTGATGTGATCTCTGCTTCCCATACGAGGATGTGACTGCTGGGCTGAATAATGGTGAAGGCCTGGTAAGAAGTGAAATCTGTTGAGGACCAGTTGGAGTGTAGCTGGTCTGGCTGATAGTGAACTAGCTGGAGGGGACACTATCCCCCTGGGTTGGGAACATATCTGATGAAGCAGGGAAAGGTGTGGTCAGGCCTTTAGGGCTCTGTGACACTCAAGACACAAAGGCATTACATGAAATGTTAGGCTTCACATCACAGGGCATAACATGCAATAGGAATAAAGTGTTTTCTTTCACATCAGCAGTTTTGTGCTGTTTACAGCATCATAGCATGTGTGGGTCACTATATGTATTTCTCAAGCCCAGCCCTAAAACCTTAAATTTAGTGTAAATTATTTTAAGTCTCATAATAAGTTGAATATCAATCCCAGGATTTAGGTGGAGATACCATCTTAGATATTTTGGATGTTATTTGGAGCAAGCTATTTCAAAGACTGCTGCCCAGATGTTTTTAGACTGTTGACAAGATGCTAAGGAAAATCGTAATTAATCATTACATTAGCACCAATAGGGAGCTGTAGTTGTGCAGTTTTAAGAGTAAGAAATGAAGGTTCTGGAAATTCCCTCCTGGTCCAGTGGTTAAGAATCTGCCTTGCAATGCAGGGGGCACAGATTTGATCCCTAGTTAGAGAAGTAAGATCCCACAGGCTGCAGGGCAACTAGACCCACAGGCCACAACTAAGACCGATGCAGTCAAACAAATAAATATTTAAGAAAAAGAGAAACAAAAAGCTCAAAATAAAAAAGAAAATGAGGGTTCTACTGAGTGAAGTTTCCCTTTACCTCTCTGTGCCTTCATCTTTTCATTAATAAAATACAAGAACTAGTTTAGATAAGTCTATGGTCCTTTTATCTCTAAAGTGACCATGATAATTTAAGATAAACAGAAACATTTTATTTAGTGCCTATAAAGTCGAATGTTCGAGAATAATTACTGGCATACCTCAGAGACACTGTAGGTTTGTAAAGCAACTATAGCCATAAAGCAAGTCACGTGAATGTTTTTCCTTTCCCAGTGTATATAAGAGTGCTCTTTACACTATACAGTCTATTAAGACAGTATGTATAAAAGACATTGTATATTAAGATACTATATTGTCTATTAAGATGGTATAGCATAAAACATGTTTACACTGTAAGTCTACTAAGTGCCCAGTAACATATGTCTAAAAAAAACAATGTACATACCTTAATTTAAAAAGGATTCTGTTTGGGGGAAGTTTCCTGGTAGTCCACTGGTTAGGACTCTGCATTTCCACGGCTGGGGGCCCGTAGTTCCCGTGGTTGGGGAACTAAGATCCCACACACCACATAGTGTGGCCAAAAAAAAAAAAAAATCTGTTGGAAAAATGGCACCGGTAGTCTTGCTTGACAAGAGTTGCCACAAACCTTCAGTTTGTAAAAAATGCAAGATCTGTGAAGTGCAATAAAACAAGGTATGTGGTGTATCTGTTTGTATGTTTCATGTTACTAATCCATGAGCTCCTTTGCTTAAGCGATGGAATGCCCATTTCCTGGTACATAAAAATTTCTTAAATGATTTTCAAATGAACAATTAAATCTAGCTGAGTGAGAGATGATTTAGGGGGATGGTGAATAATGCCAAATATTTTGTGAGTGTTCTTCTAGTCAGTAGTCTAACACTCATTACTAACAAGCTGGTTACAATATCAAAATACGTCACCAAGGCTTAACTGTCAGCATTAACAAACAGCACTTTGTCATCCCCCAGACTCTTCATGTGGCTATTTTTTTCTCATGTTGTTAACCTTCCTGTCCACCCCAACTAAGACCTAGAGAAGTCTCGTTAGTTCCATTCGAGACCTAAAGCCTTCACTTTGTCTCCTTTTGCAAGGATGCTCCTGATTTCAATCAGCTACTAGAAATGTCAGATGAAAAATGGCACAAATGTGAATTACGACAATAAAAGTTTATAAGCTACTAAAATAAAGTTATAGTACCTAAGAGCTGAGTCAACTGACAATGTTAAATGGAACATTTTACAACCAGTCCTGGGATAATGATAAAAAAAAAAAAAAAGGCACACAGAACATGAAGAAATATCTGACAGGAGATGGGCTCAAGATCAGGCTCAGGCTCCATGAGTTTGTATGAGCACCTCTCAAGTGAGGTGCAAGAAAGGATAGCCTAATGCTTATGGGGTTACCCTCTCTGTGTCCAACCCTCAACATCTATTATCTCTTTTTTTTTCATGCCAGCTCAGTGAGAGGGGGTACTGCTATCATTTTAGAGAGGAGAAACCAAGGCTGAAGCCATCCATTTGGGCAAATCCTCAACAATCAAACTATTAAATAATAGACTTCAAAAGTCTCTCTGATTCCAGCAATGCTTTTCTGTATTTTTTTCTATATCTTTCTATAGGCAATGCTACCTTTAAAGAGGAGAAGGCAATGGCACCCCACTCCAGTACTCTTGCCTGGATAATCCCATGGACATGGATGGAGGAGCCTGGTAGGCTGCAGTCCATGAGGTCTCTAAGAGTCAGACACGACTGAGCGACTTCACTTTAACTTTTCACTTTCATGCATTGGAGAAGGAAATGGCAACCCACTCCAGTGTTCTTGCCTGGAGAATCCCAGGGACGGGGGAGCCTGGTGGGCTACCGTCTATGGGGTTGCACAGAATCGGACACAATTGAAGTGACTTAGCAGCATCTAAAGAGCACACATAGACATGTAATCTCATATATAAAGCAAAGTTAAGCTTCACAAAGAATCTCTCTCTCCAACTTGATGCTAGTGCTTGTTCCATGTAATCAATTCAGGTGATGGTTTTCTTGACCATGAAGTGCACCATGTAAATTAGCTACACAATCAAAGGCTTCCCTAGGGACTCAGGTAAAGAATCTGCCTGCAATGCAGGAGACCCGGGTTCCATCTCAGAGTTGGGAAGATCCCCTAGAGAAGGAAAGGCAAAACTATGGAACCAGAATGAGATCAGCATTAGGAAGAAAGATGAACATTAAAAATCATATTTTAGAAAGAATACTCCTATATATAAAATAGAAAAGTAATAAGAACCTACTGTATAGCACAGGGAAGTCTACTCAATACTCTGTAATGGCCTGTTTGGGAAGAGAATCTAAAAACCGAGTAGATATATGCATATGTATAACCGATTCACTTTCCTGTTCAGCAGAAGCTAAGAAACATTGTAAATCAACTATACCCCAATAAAAATTTTAAAAGAATAAAGGAGTATTATCAGGAGCTTGACTAGGCGGTGTGGTTCTCTTTTATTTTTTAAATAATTCCAGTCACAAAATATCTTGTGTTATTTGTAAATTTCCACTGCCTTTCTCTAACTTTTCAAGTACTACATCCTCCTGTCAGCCCCATGCATATAATACCAGGTGACGCTGTTTCTCTTGTGTGCCCACCCCAGCACCCCCAATGAGAGAGATGCACGCACACTAACCCCACACCAGGCGCGTGTGGGCATGCTCAGTCTCTCAGTTGTGTCGAACTCTTTGTGACCTTATGAACTATAGCCCGCCAGGCACCTCTGTCCATGGGATTCTCCAGGCAAGAATACTGGAGTAGGTTCCCATGCCCTTCTTTCTCCAGGGGATCTTCCTGACCCAGGGATCAAACCCCTGTCTCTTATCTCTCCTGTACTGGCAGGCAGATTCTTTACCATTAGCGCCACCTAGGAAGCCCTGATAGTCTGGTATTTGCTGTAATTGCACAATTTCTTAGAAATATTATGTTTTACCTTTACAGATCTTACAAAATTTGTATTCTTCTCCCTCATCTGACTTTGTTATGGAATAAAGATAGTCTTTTCAATTACTTATTATGGAGTAAAATTCATGCTCCAAGAAGAATTAATGTCATGTTAATTCTGAGGCTTTGCCTACTCTGTGCAAACTCCTCTTACTCTAGCCAGAGAAACACGGTGATAAAATGGTATAATCGCATGACATGCAAAGTGCAGATGTGAAATGAAAAGGACAGAAATATGATTGGGATGTTAATTCATGAGAAATAAGGAAATGGGGCTGTTTGAATAGGCTTAGCAGGATGGTTTAGTTCTTCCTGAAAATAAGTGTGATGCTATCTCAACTTACCTTGGCCTCTACCCTGACTCCCCCATTCAGGTACAATCAAATGTTTAGTTTCTAAACACACACACACACACACGCATTAAAAGGGTTACAAAATACCCAATAGACAGACACAGACATTCAGTGAAACTTCTCCTAAATATCAGATAAAGGCAGCATGCCAATGTAGCAATAAAACCATAAATTTCTATTGTAATGGAACACAAATTAATAAAATGGGGAAGTAGAACTTACAAAATAGCTTTAAACTCAATACCAGATTTCATTATAGGTCCTAGACTATAATGGACACAAGATAATTTTCATGGTTGATCCATAATAATAGTCATTGGGAAGTTAAATGACAGAAGAGCAGCAGCTTTAAGTGGGAAATGGCACAATTCTTCACAGCTGTCATGCTTGTGCACTTGCTGACTATCAACCTTGAACAAAGCATTTAATTCAAACCCCATTTAAAAGTATACACTGTCAAGAGAGAGCCAAAAACCATATACTAGTTAAGGAAGCAACTTATAACCCATGTGCCAGAGATGACACTGAAGATCAAGTCAGTTGGAACGTAAACGGATTGCTCACAACCCAGTGTAGGAGCTGACTATTCAGAGATGATTTCTTCCTAGTCTCATAATGCATAATATTTTGTGGGGTGGCCACCTGATGGGAAGAACTGACTCATTGGAAAAGACCCTGATGCTGGGAAAGATTGAAGGCAGGAGGAGAAGGGAACAACAGAGGATGAGATGGTTGGATGGCATCACTGACTGGATGGACATAAGTTTGAGCAAGCCCTGGGAGTTGGTGACAGACAGGGAAGTCTGGTGTGCTGCTGTCCATGGAGTCGCAAACAGTCGAACATGACTGAGTGACTGAACTGAATTGACTATTTTGCCCATTCAGAACTGCAATTGAATTTAAATTCTCTCTCTGAAGGTAGATTTTGCCTTTTAAGCAATCTTTTAAACTTCCATAATACTATATATCTATGATATATTATTACTACTAAGATCCTACTGCTGTTTTTAAAAGTAGGGCATAAAAATAAGTGCTACATGTATAATGTATACGATAGAATACATTATATTTCATAGAATATATTCAATATTAAATTTAAACACCCACTGAAGAAAAATTGAGTGTGTGTGTAAGTCATAGTGATAATATGGATACAGATATATAGATTTAGGTATGAAAATAGAGTTCTAGCAAAGATCCAAAGCAAAAGTCACAACTTAGGAGCGTAGTAAAAGCAATGACCTTGAACTCTAATTAATTTCCTATATACTCAGTTTGGGGCTTCCCAGATGATGCTAGTGGTAAAGAACCTGCCTGCCAGTGCAGGAGATATAAGAGATGCGGGTTCGTTCCCTGCATCAGGAAGATCCCCTGGAGGAGGAAATGGCAACCCACTCCAGTATTCTTGCCTGCAGAATTCCATGGACAAAGGAGCCTGGAGGACTACAGTCTGACTCTGCGATCCCATGGACTGTAGTCCGCCAGGCTCCTCTATCCATGGGGTTACAGAGTCAAACATGACTGAAGCAACTTAGCACAGCACAGCACATACTCAGTGTGACATCAGAAGGAGGTGAAGATTCCTTACTTAAGGGTATTTTTTTTTTTTAATTTTATTTTATTTTTAAACTTTACACAACTGTATTAGATTTGCCAAATATCAAAATCAATCCGCCACAGGTATACATGTGTTCCCCATCCCGAACCCTCCTCCCTCCTCCCTCCTCCCTCCTCCCTCCCCATTCCATCCCTCTGGGTCGTCCCAGTGCACCAGCCCCAAGCATCCAGTATCGTGCATCGAACCTGGACTGGCAACTCATTTCATACATGATATTTTACATGTTTCAATGCCATTCTCCCCAATCTTCCCACCCTCTCCCTCTCCCACAGAGTCCATAAGACTGTTCTATACATCAGTGTCTCTTTTGCTGTCTCGTACACAGGGTTCTTGTTACCATCTTTCTAAATTCCATATATATGCGTTAGTATACTGTATTGGTGTTTTTCTTTCTGGCTTACTTCACTCTGTATAATAGGCTCCAGTTTCATCCACCTCATTAGAACTGATTCAAATGTATAAAGAACAGTGTGGAGATTCCTTAAAAAACTGGAAATAGAACTGCCTTATGATCCAGCAATCCCACTGCTGGGCATACACACTGAGGAAACCAGAAGGGAAAGAGACACATGTACCCCAATGTTCATCGCAGCACTGTTTATAATAGCCAGGACATGGAAGCAACCTAGATGTCCATCAGCAGATGAATGGATAAGAAAGCTATGGTACATATACACAATGGAGTATTATTCAGCCATTAAAAAGAATACACTTAAGGGTATTAAATTGAGGAATTCTCATCAGGTTAAAAGAAAATCTTCACATGAACCACAGACTGCAATATGACCAATAGGGTCTGTGGTATTAAAGTAACACTGGATTTATTCTATCTCGGTTATCAAAATAAAGTAACATCTGGCATCTACATGTATTATCTCACTAACCTTACAATTGGGCTTCCCTGGTAGCTTAGCTGGTAAAGAATCCTCCTGCAATGCAGGAGATCCCAGTTTAATCCCTGGGTCGAGAAGATCCCCTGGAAAAGGGATAGTCTACCCACTCCAGTATTCTTGGGCTTCCCTTCTGGCTAAGACAGTAAAGAATCCACCTACAATGCAAGAGACCTGGGTTCAAGCCCTGGGTTGGGAAGATCCCCAGAAGAAGGGAATGGCTACCCACTCCAGTATTCTTGGCTGAAGAAGTGCGTGGACAGAGGAGCTTGGCAGGCTACAGTCCATGGGATCACAGGGTCAGACACAAGTGAGTGACTTTCACATTCACAACCTTACAATTAGCACATGCAATGGGCTATCTGGTGATGACAAATATTTTTAATACATTCAATGTATTTTACCAAACAATCCCTGTGGGGGTGCAAAGCACTGCTCTATATATTAAACATATAAGAATAAATAAAACATGTGATTCTTGCAAATTAGAAGCATAATCAGGTTCTTCTGATACCTATATTGTGCTATAGAAATCAAGTTTTTTGACCTTCAAAACATTTGGCATGCTTTGCTTATTATTTTACTGTTAATTACAGAATTAAATGAATTTTAACTCTGAGTTTCAGATGTGCTTTTTTGCTCTGTAGATATCATTCAAGCGAATAAAACTCTATGAATTGTGGAATGATAAAATATTCACAGAAACTTACAACTCTGCAGTTGAATAACAATTACATTTGTTCCAAACAGGCAATTGGTTTCCAAACACATTAAACAAAGGCAATTTAGAAAACTTCTTCTTCTTCTTGGCATCATTAACATTGTTGAACGTCCTGGGATTCTGGAGTGTTTCACAAAGGTAAGTAAGTGTGTGGTAAGATGAACAATTTCTGAGTCCATGAAATATTGATCTGGGAGCCATCACTGAGCCAATGGGAATCTTGTATTCCATGACTGGACAAATTAGCATATTAGAGAAATTTAACAGATATTCAGAGCAAGAAATTTCCATTTAGACTTCACTTTTTCCATCAGTCCTTATAATAAAAAGTTCTTTGCTCAACTCTAAAACAAGATATTTTTCCTCCAACATACAGTGCCATTTTAGAATTAGAAATAACCATATCGATAATAAGAATGAATGAGTCATTATCATTAAAAGCAAATATCATTAAACAAATAGCTAGAAATCTAATGAGGCTTAAGATTTGGATTCCATTCAGGCCTTTAAATCAGCAGTGACCATTTCAAGGTCAATAACAAACTGTGCAAAATCATTTAGCCAGTCACCTGAGACCATTCAAGTGGCTTAATATGTATCATCTACCATCCATCCATTGCCAGCCTGTCTCTCTCTCTCAGTGATGTCTTCTTGGATGGCTGTGTGCTTTTGAGCAAAGTGCCTCACCTCTCTGAGCCTCTGTCTTCACGCATGTAAAATAAGGACAATAATTCCAACCTTTTGTGGGCTTTCTGGGGAGGTGAATTTTGATAAAAGACCAAGCACAATGTCTTCCATGTTGCAGGAACTAAATATGTCTATTTTCCTCATTTCTTTCTATTCATTTATCTATTTAGTCATTTAGTCTCTCATCTAGTGCCACTTATTCCTTGCCTGAATCATTCTTTTATTCCTCTAATAAATCTCTTTTGGAGCATCAGTCATGGGATGTGGACATGAAGGACATGAAGTCAGTCAATGTTCCTTGCCACCTATGCCCTCACTATCATGGGGCCTATGGTCCAGCATAAGAGAAGCACTGAGACCTCATGCAAGACAGAATTAATGACAAAAATAAAAAAACAAACAAAAATTAAAAGTCTTAAGGGCTTCCTGAATTTTAAAATTTCTTACCTTCCAAAGTATATGTTATCAAAGTGACCCTCTGTACTGTAAAATCTCCTTAAAAATGCCTGCCTGGTTCTTAGATTGACCACCACATTAGAAAGTCAGATTCTTGCAGAAGGATTCAACAGCAATGTCCCTGTCTTTGCAGCAAAACAGAGTCGGCAATAAAAACTGAAACTGAAGGCAAGGCTTCGTTCCCCTCTGGCCACTGCCTCCAAATACATGAGTGCCGCCCATCAGCTAATTCTCACAAACCTGTTTTGGGTCTCAATTTCACGTACTCTCCCACTGTAAGATTTGACCTGTGTTTCAAAAAGTAGTTTGGGTCATTTGTCGAGATGTGCACGGACCTCAAGTTTGTCATACAGAGTGGAGTAAGTCAGAAAGAGAAACAAAATCGTATCTTAACACATAAATGTGGAATCTAGAAAAATGGTAGAGATGAACCTATTTGCAGGGCAAGAATAGAGACAGACATAGAGAATGGACAAGCAGACACACGGTGAGGAAGGCAAGGGCAGGCTGAATCGAGAGAATGGAATTTACATATATACACCACCATGTGTAGAATAGATAGCTAGTGGGAACCTGTTGTATAGCACAGGGAGCTCAGCGCGGTGCTCTGTGATGACCTAGAGGGGTGGGACGGGTTGGGGTGGGAGGGGATATATATATATACATATAACTGATTCACTTTTTTGTACCACAGAAACTAACACAACATTGTAAAGCAACTATATCTTAATTTAAAAAATATATGTCAATAAAGTTGAAAAAAAACACCAATCTTTAGATTCAGCCCAGTTGAATCCAGTCCCACAGCTTAGCTGCACAAACCTCGGCAAGTTGCTTAACCTTGCCAAGCCTCAGTTACTTCTTCGTCAAAAGGAAACCACAAGAATGGTAACTGTGCCATAAGGTTATTGTGAGGATAAGTAAATACTCAAAAATGTTAGCAATAATAATAATAATGGCCTCATGTGTTGCCTTATTCTCTCTTCTTTCTCCTGTTTATTTTTCACCTAGACTCATAGTGAGATATGGCCAAGATGACCATGACTGTGGGCTAAATTCAAGTAGCACTAGCATGGGAACCAAAACTCTATTAGCTCTGGGACTGACTCACACATTTATTCATTCATCCATTCATTCAACCAATGTGTTAAGCATTGTTCCAAGCACTTGAAAAATAAAATTGAAGAAAGCAAAGTACTGGTCTACATGGAGCTAGCATCTAGCACTCAAAATATTTAAGTGTGATTATTCTTCTGTGATTGTTGAGCAAGTGAGTTACTATAAAGTGAGAGATGCTACAGCAGGGTTCAGAGAAGGAGGCAGGAATAAAAATATACAAAGCACCAGAGATCGGAGGAACCAGAGATGAAAAGGACTAAGAGATAATGTAGGCAGGGCTTGTGCATGTGTGCTAAGTCACTTCAGTCATGTCTGACTCTTTGCAACACTATGGACTATAGCCTGCCAGGCTCCTCTGTCCATGGCATTCTCCAGGCAAGAATACTGGAGTGAGTTGCCATACCCTCCTCCAGGGATCTCCCCAATCCCACGTATGTCTCCTGCGGCTCCTGCATTGCAGGTAGAGTCTTTACCACTGAGCCATCGAGGAAGCCCCAATGTAGGGCTTATTTAGAAAGAAATCGGATTCTTACCAAATCTTCTCCATCTCCTGTATGCTTTATTTTATCTTGCATCCTTTATGAGGGAAGGAAACAAAGAGAGGATGAAACAAACCAGGATGAGAAGAAATTAATTTTCCATATGTTGAGCATTTCTGTCTTAAGCAGCATGTTTGTTCACCTCTCTGATCTTATCACTCTATACATGAGAACTGTGGTGTTGGATAAGACTCTTGAGAGTCCCTTGGGCTGCAAGGAGATCTAACCAGTCCATCCTAAAGGAAATCAGTCCTGAATATTCATTGGAAGGACTGATGCTGAAGCTGAAACTCCAATACTTTGGCCACCGGATGTGAAGAACTGACTCATTGGAAAAGATCCTGATGCTGGGAAAGATTAAAGGCAGGAGGAGAAGGGGACAACAGAGGATGAGATGATTGGATGGCATCACCAACTCAATGGACTTAAGTTTGAGCAAGCCCCGGGAGTTGGTGATAGACAGGAAAGCCTGACGTGCTGCAGTCCATGGGGTCACAAAGAGCAACTGAGTGTCAGTCCATGGACATGATTGATTGACTGAACTGAACTGAATACATGAGAACACTGAAGTGAAAACCTAATTGAGTAAATTATGCTGCTTCTGAGTGCCATGGAGGAGCCCTCTTCCTGCTCTGATGACCCCTTAACTCTATGGGAATGGAGACTGTCCCTTCAGCTCAGGTAACTGTACTCAGCACCACCTGTTGATCAGCCTCCACAAGAAAACAATGCTTGTCTCATTTCAAAAGAAAGGAGAGTCTGAGAAATTTGCCCATAGAGATTAAATAGCTAGAACCAACTACATTAGTTCAAAGGAACACATTGCCTTGGGTATCTATTCCCAGTTGGGACTGGAGAGGCCAAACCAAAAGCATTAAGCGAGAAACGGTATGGAATATAAGTGATTAGATCAGTGTCTGCAGTGAGAAGTGCAGGATTCCAGCTTATTTCTATACTGATTGCTTTTGTCAAACACTGGCAAAAAATAAGGGACTTCCCTGGTGGCTTGGTGGTAAAGAACCCACCTGCCAAAAAGGAAACAAGGGTTCGATCCCTGGGTCAGAAAGACCCCCCTGGAGTAGGAAATGGCAACCTACTTTAGTATTCTTGCCTGGACAGTCCTATGGACAGAGGAGCCTGGTGGGCTACAGTTTACGGGGTTGCAAAAGGATCAGACATGACTTAGCAACTAAACAACAACAAACAATAAGGATGGAAACAGGAGAAAACACAGATATCCCAGGGATGGTATTATTGAAGCATTATTTATGAGAGAGATGATGTTTTATCTCAATACACTTCCAAACACAATCTAGCTCTTACCAAACCCAAAGGTATATCTGGTCAGAGCCAGATATTGGTGATAAATCTATCAATGTCAGTCCCAAGTATCAAGGAGGGTCCCAAGCTATTCTTGTCCCAAAGATTCTGAGGCCAGTGGATTAATGATGAAACAGCACCCTCACTAACATACAAGTGGAATTAGGTCTGTGTTAGCATACAAGGGCACCCCATCATCAAGTTTATATTACTGTGCTACAATCCTAGTGTAAGTCCTAGAACCAAACTAATCTTGTTGAGGTCAGTGGAAAATCACTTAACTGGGTATGCTGCTGTTTAGTCGCTAAGTCATGTCCAACTCTTGCAATTCCATGGACTATAGCCCACCAGGCTCCTCAGTCTGTGGGATTTCCCGGGCAAGAATACTGGAGTGGGTTGCTATTTCCCTCTACAGAGGATCTTCCCAACCCAAGGAGATCGAACCCGTATCTTCTGCATTGGCAGAGGAATTCTTTACCTCTGAGATACCAGGGAAGCCCTAGCTAAGTATAGTTAGGAATATTCCAGAGTGCCAGACCAGGTGTACCTTCTGTTTCTAAGAAGAAACAAAAGCAAACAGTTTCCTGCCTCTGTCTGTATTAGAGTCCTCTTCAATCACATCTGAAATAGTGACATGAACACCTGAGGCTCTCCAGGTTGGGGCTGAAGGAAGTAGGTGGATGAAAGGTTTTCCCTTGCTGGAAAGTATTATAGGAATATCACTATAGACCTTAATATAAATATGCATCCTACATCAGATGCTAAGATATTAATAAAGGATATTATAGATGTTTATTGGGCTTCCCAGGTGGAACTAGTGGTAAAGAACTCCCCTGCCAATGCAGGAGACATAAAAGACACGGGTTCAATCCCTGGGTTGAGAAGATCCCCTGGAGGAGGGCATGGTAACCCACTCCAGTATTCTTGCCTGGAGAATCCCATGGACAGAGGAGCCTGGCGGGCTACAGTCCATGGGGTTGCAGAGTTGGACATGACTGAACTGACTTAGAGTGCACACACACATGTTTATAGCAGGGGAAAATAGAAGGGTAATTATTATTACAACTTGACACCATCATCCCTCTAATATTGTAAAACACATAAAGTTAATATCATTGTGCTTAATTTTTAATGATACCAGTAATCTTTTGTATATAACCTGTAACAATTAGCAAAAGAGACCTAAATCAGAGACAAAGGACTAGTTATTCAAAGCATATCCTTTTCTTACAGGTATTTTTAGCAATGTTGAGAAGGGAAAGAAGGCAAAGTTAGCATTAGAAACCTTCACAAATTAAAAAAAAGCCTAACCTCAGAGACTTATGTGTCTTTGATAAAATTGAACTTATAGTTCTTATTCATTTGTTCATTCAACCAATATTTATTGGACATCTGATATGTACCCTGGAGGAGGAAATGGCAGCCCACTCCAATATTCTTGCCTGGGAAATCCCATAGACAGGAGCCTGGCTGGCTACGGTCCATGGGTTCGCAAAAGGATCGAGCATGACTTAGCAACTAAACAACAACATGTACCAGGCACTGGTCAAAGCAGTAGGCATACAGCAGTGAATAAAACAGCCTGAAATTCCTCTCCTCCTAGAGCTTCTTCAAAATGTTGACGAAACAATTGGTCTTCAGAGGCAGCATGCTATAGAGGAAAACGGTCAGGACTCAGAGAGTTCTGGTTTCAAACCTAAGCTCTGTCAACTCTTACTCATGTGAACCTAAGCAAGTTATGTAACCTCTTAAAACATCAGTCTTTTTTGCCTGTGAAATGGGAATGGTTCCATCCTTCCCAGGTTGTAGTGAGAATTTGGTAAGTTAGGGTGAGTACTGGGCCCTGGCTTACTGTCTGGCATTTAGAAGATGGGGAATCCAGATTTTGCATAAGTCAGGGATAAGGGGACATAGTTTAGAAACACATTTGTAGATTTTTTTCTTCAATAGTGGTGTTTTCCACACAGTCTCAGTGCTAAATTTAAAAACCCCTAGTGCATCTGACCACTCTCAAGTGGCACTAGTGGTAAAGAACCCACCTGCCAATGCAGGAGACATAAGAGACATGAGTTCAATCCTTGGTCAGAAAGATCCCCTGGAGAAGGAAATGGCAACCCACTCCAGGATTCTTGCCTGAGAAATCTCACGGACAGAGGAGCCTAGTGGACTACAGACCGTAAGGTTGCAGAGAGTCGGACACGACTGAAGTAAATCTTTCCAATCCTGCCGCCATTAAATCTACAAAGTTGATAATTCCAGACTTCCACGTTTCTCACCATCAGACTCATGGCAGACTGTAAAACAGCACCACCTAAAGGTCCTTGTGAGACACCGTCACATGTCCTAAAACTCCCTTTGTCGTTTTATCCAGACTCTTCTGGGGAGCAGGGCTCTTAAATAATCATCACCGTTGTGCCAGTATCTATGGGACTGTAATAAAAGGGAGACAAGCACGGAGAGAAAGCAAATGATTTATCAAGTCATCTACATCTGGCCTTAAAAAAAAACCTTTCTTTCTTTCTTTTTTAGGTATTGTAATCTAAATCATTTTAATGCCCAGAACACCAGTGGAAGTAATCTCAAAGAAACCCTTCCCCTCCAGGAAAAGTCTTTGAAATTTTACGGCAGTACACAGGAATTTTCTTCAAGTATTGATCTTTAGGAAACAGCCCTGTGAAACTATTCGACTCAACCCATCATATGAGTGGAGTATTCACTGTCTTCTTCAGCTGGACGCTATGCCTTTTAGTTTAAGAGCTAATATGTATTGGTATGAGAGTGGCCTTATGGACGTTATCTGTGTACTTTAATGGTTCAGCCGTTTAAAGCAATGTATATGACATTTCTTAGTTGTCATAGTTTTAAGTCCTTAGAATTGAAATAATGGTATGTCAATATTCTTCCCTTCAGTACATTTATTGAGCCCTTATTACATGCCAGGCATAATAATCAGACACAGTTTATGTCAGAGTAAATAACAAATCTAAACACAAATAACCTATATCTTATACATAAATAATAAGCCTGTATAGTTTTACTGTACTTCATCTTGCTCTTACACTATCAAGTTATGAGTGAAGGAACTTGCTCTGAATTAAACAGCAGCATTACTGGGTCAAGTGATTAAGACTTTGCCTTCCATTGCAGGGGGTGCAGGTTTGATCCCTGGTTGAGGAGCTAAGTAAGATCCCAGCCACAGCCAAAAAGCCAAAAACACAAGCAATATTGTAACAAATTTAATAAAGACTTTTAAAAAATGGTCCACATTAAAAAAAAAATCTTAAAAAAATTTTTTTTTAAAAAACAGCATTACTAAAATAGAGATCCTTTGCCCAAAAGTGAATATTCACATACTGAAAAAATTGTAAAATAAATATAAGTGGTGGAATTATTGAGATTAAAGGAAAGAAGAAAATTAAGGAGGTTAAATGAGTGTTGGGGGAAGGGCAAGTGATCAAATCAAAGAGATACTTAGATTCCCTAACCTGGCCTCCACTGGTACCAGTTCAGATGCATTCAGAAAACTGTTTTCCAAAAGAGATTTTACCATTATAAGCAAATAAATGTGAAAAAAATTCATTAAAAAAATACAACTAGGGTCCCAAATCTTTGTAGCAGTGTTTATCAACATTTTGCTGAGGACCCCCAGTTTTAGGCAGATCTTTTTGGTCCCAACCACAGACTGCTTTAAGGCAAAACTTTTCCCAGGAATTGGCAGCTCTGATAAACCCACCCAAATCATTCTTATGCTCTCTAAAATCTGAGCACCACTCTTTTCTGGGACAGTTCAAGCTGGATAGGAGAGGTGGGTTTTATCAGTTGATTGGAAATGATTCTACAATTAAAGCACCTCCCTTGTGTATATCTAAAATATTTTAGATCTGCAGAATAAAAGATTTATACATCTTGATGAGGTGTGATATGCATTTTTAATTGCAAAAGAGCAGCTGTAAAGCACCAGGTGTTTCTCTTACTCAAACTATTTTTCATTTGTTTGTTCTGAGGACAGTGAAAAGACAAACCCTTACAGACAAAAATTCTTGCCCTGTAACTTTTTCGAATCCCTCTTTTTTTTTTTTTTTTTTTTTTTTTTTGGCATTTGTTCTCTGATGAAACAGTGAGGCTGATCCCTGATCTGCCTTAGAATCTTTCTTTGTTGTAAAAGGTTAAATGCTGAGTTTGTGATTTGGGTTTAATCAATGCTCCAAAGATCAAAAAACCTTTAAACACACCTCATCTCAGAACAAGTCAGAAGCTCCAACAGTCCCTCTCACTGTTAGAAATAGGGTTTGCTTTATTTTGTTGTCCACCCCTCCCAAATTTGCCTTTGTCTCCTTAATTTCTACATCATGATAGGAAAAAGTGCTCATTATGCTTTCCCTCATCATTAGAGATAAAAAAAGATCTACAGAATTATAAAGATGACCCCAAGCAAACACCAAAAGAGCTTAGAATTCTCACACTGGGGATGACACTCGTGATTAGCTAAATTGCAGGGACTACACACACTTGCATTGGAAACAGGAGGCATTCACACACTAGTTTCTTGTCTAGTGCTTAGCAACATTATCACTGAGCACCTGGAATAGTTAAGGCATTAAGTGTAATTGGTTTTGCTTTACATAAATCTGTAGCTTTGTAAATAAGCAGAGCATTTCAGCTTCTCTATAACACCAATTAACTTAAAGGGATGTGTTGTTTGCAGAAGCCTGCTGGGTTCTGTACAGTATTTCTCCAGTAATATGCTCAGTGGCAGGCAAAGTTCTGTGTCCCCACAGTGTTGCATTGACTCCCAGTCACTTGTTGCCAAGGGTCTGAACCCAGACACTCGTTTGCTCCATTTTTCAGCTGTAAAAGATCGGGAAGATGAAGTCTTTCCTAAGAATCACCTTCTGTGCTCTATTTCTGTCCACAACCGAGACCTGAAAGGTGAGGTACTTGAAAATGTTTCCTGTGACCTGCAGAGCACACATCTGACACCAGCTGACTCTGTCCACAACTGACGGCTACATCTCTTTCCTCCTTCTTTTCTTCTTGTAACACTTCAATCCAGTGCAGCCAAAAGTCCCTGCGTTGAACTGTATACAAAATTAAGAAAACCACTTTCTTATGATGTGAATCTGCCAGTGAAAATGTTCCCATCAGAGTGACCTTTTAAATAACAGTTAGAAATCTGCTCCTGGAAGTTGGTAAATTTTTTCAAGCTTCTTGGATATTTCCCCTCATTGTCTCTCTCTTTTTTATTAATTAATTGTTAATTAATTAATCAATCAGGTATTAGTTGCTTCACCTGTGATGTTTTAAGTTGCATCATGCCAGATTTTTAGTTGCGGTATGTGGAATCTAGTTGCCCTGCCAGGGATTGAACCTGGGCCCCTTAAGTCTTAGCCACTGGACTACCAGGGAAGTCCCTCCCCTCATTATCTCTTGGACTCAGCTTAATCCTTTCTCATATCCCTTTCAGGTAATCTTGATGTATAGCATTCATTCCACCCTGGCCAAAATCTAATTCTCTTGGTTTCTGAAAGCATTTTATCAACTATCGGAGTAACAGTATCACCAAAAAACACCTCATGATTCCAAAATGCCTCCTATTAATATTACATGATTTACAAATTGAAGGAGGGAGACTCCTAAAAACCACAGGATCCCTTTGCTGTATGACAAAAGAGCTTCAGCCTTAGCACCTTGAACCAGGCCGGTGGTGGGCATAGCCCATCACCACTGCTAGAAAAGCTGACATACAATCACCAGCCACAGACTTATAAACAAGGTCCTTAAATGAAATCAACAGCTGAGTGACGGCAGCACGCAGGTGCTGCTAACATTCAGGTCTGCTTGTACAGAACAGGGAAATTAGAGGAACCACTCGTAATAACAACTCATATCTGTGTCGCCCTTTATAGTTTACAAGCTGCTGTCACATGTATCATCACATTTGGTTGGCAGCACCCTGGGAAATAGACACATTTTGGCAAGCCCGTTTCGTACAGGAGACATTGGAGCTCTGAGACATTGCGAATAATCGAGAGTCACAGAGACAGTGGATGTCTCAAGATGCTCACTTGGTCTGTCTGTTTTTAAAGTGCCAGCCCCTTCTACAAAAGACACTCGCAATAGTCACCAACACCAGATGATTCCCAGCCACTTGGGTGAAACACTCTCCCCATCATCCCAAAGGGAACAAGAATGAAAGGAAAGACCACATAGGGGTCCGCTGTTGTGTAGTGGCTAAGTCGTGTCCAACTCTTTTGTGACCCCGTGGACTGTAGCCCTCCAGGCTCCTCTATCTATGGGATTTTCCAAGCAGGAATACTGGATTGTGTTGCCATTTCCTTCTCCAGGGGATCTTCCTGACCCAGGGATTGAACTCATGTCTCCTGTATTGGCAGACAGATTCTTTACCATGGAGCCACCTGGGAAGCCCCACTGGGGTTAGATACTCTGACAGAATGGTTACCCAGAACAGCATTGTTCTAACATCTCTTCCCCAGACCTTAGCTCCCTCTGCGGAGCCAGCCACTGTCTTTGTGTGGATCTTAGGCTTTCAGGAGCATTGCACTGAAAAGACGCCCCCAGACTGAACACCCTGGGGTTTGGAAAGAGGATCTTGGGCTAAAAACATCCTTTCCTTCCCTTTGCAACAAAATGCCCCCAAATGTGCTATAGTCAATTCCAAACTGCCTTAGGAAAGAACAGGTTAAGGAAAGCAAATTTACCCTCCAAAATATTATTAATAATGATGAAGACTCCTGTAGTACTGCTAAATACAAGGCTCTGTTGTGTGTATGTGTGTTTTTTAATATTAATTCATTTAATCATTAGCTTCCCAGGTAGTGTTAGTGGTAAAGAACCTACCTGCCAATGCAGGAGATATAAGAGAGGTAGGTTCAATCCCTAGGTTGGGATGATCCCCTGGAGGAAGGCGTGGTAACCCATTCCAGTATTCCTGCCTGGAGAATCTCATGGACAGAGAAGTCTGGAAGGCTTCCATCCAAAGGATCACAAAGAATCAGACAGGACTGAAGCGACTGAACATGTGCACAAGCATTTGGTCATCACAATAAATACTCTGTAAGTACAATGGTAAATCCCCTTTTACAGATACAAAACATGAAACACAGAGGAGTTAATAAGTTTACAAAGGTTATACAAGCAGCAAGGACTGAGTGAAAATTTGGACATAGGGAGCCTGATTACAAATTCCAGGGGCAAGCCCTTTATATAGAACTGCCCCTCACTAGAGTTGTTGCCTACAATAGATTTTTATATATTATCAGGGCAATTCCAGGGAAGACAGTGCCTTGGCCAAAGGCATTTCAGTATCTTCTGTCCCAGCACAAAAGAATAGGACTTCTTCCATCAGTAATTGTTGCATGCAAACAATATCAACTCTTAACAATCCCAGGGACTGCCCCTCCCTCTCTTTTGTGAAAAATTATTGCTCTTCTGCTTAAACCCAAAGGCATGACTCTAAGGGCAGAATTTCAGGCTCTGTGGCAATTGTTGTAGGGGTCCTTTTGGAGTTTTCCTTAATCTATAATTTAAGCTGTCTGTTCCTCAATTGACAGTCATTGCTAGATCAAGATGGAACCTTAGGCCAACTAGTCTCCACTTCCTTAGCCTCTACATGGACATTCCTGGGATTCCTCCAGTAAATTTAGTAAAAGTGTCAAATAATGGAGCACTGTGATGACAAGACCCAGTCTCTCTGTCTCACTCTGCCTATCTCTGTCTCTCATACATACACAAACTCATTCTCTCTCTCCGTATCTATCTTCCTCCCTCTCTCCGGCTGTGTGTTCAACTGAGGTGGACTATGGTCTATGGTCTAGCATCCATTGTCTATGGTCTAATCCATACTATTTGACAGCCAAGATCTTTTCCCCAAGTGATACATTGTCACAAGTCTACTCAGAGACCTTCAGATCAGTTCAGTTCAGCCGCTCAGTCGTGTCTGACTCTTTGCGACCCCATGAATCTCAGTATGCCAGGCCTCCCTGTCCATCACCAACTCCTGGAGTTCACTCAGACTCATGTCCATCGAGTCAGTGATGCCATCCAGCCAACTCATTCTCTGGCGTCCCCTTCTCCTCCTGCCCCCAATCCCTCCCAGCATCAGAGTCTTTTCCAATGAGTCAACTCTTCCCATGAGGTGGCCAAAGTACTGGAGTTTCAGCTTCAGCATCATTCCCTCCAAAGAAATCCCAGGGCTGATCTCCTTCAGAATGGACTGGTTGGATCTCCTTGCAGTCCAAGGGACTCTCAAGAGTCTTCTCCAACACCACAGTTCAAAAGCATCAATTCTTCAGCACTCAGCCTTCTTCACAGTCCAACTCTCACATCCATACATGACCACAGGAAAAACCATAGCCTTGACTAGACGGACCTTCGTTGGCAAAGTAATGTCTCTGCTTTTGAATATGCTATCTAGGTTGATCATAACTTTCCTTCCAAGGAGTAAGCATCTTTTAATTTCATGGCTGCGGTCATCATCTGCAGTGATTCTGGAGCCCCAAAAAAGAAAGTCTGACACTGTTTCCACTGTTTCCCCATCTATTTCCCATGAAATGATGGGACCGGATGCCATGATCTTCGTTTTCTGAATGTTGAGCTTTAAGCCAACTTTTTCACTCTCCTCTTTCACTTTCATCAAGAGGCTTTTGAGTTCCTCTTCCCTTTCTGCCATAAGGGTGGTGTCATCTGCATATCTGAGGTTATTGATATTTGTCCCAGCAATCTTGATTCCAGCTTGTGTTTCTTCCAGCCCAGCGTTTCTCATGATGTACTCTGCGTAGAAGTTAAATAAGCAGGGTGACAATACACAGCCTTGACGAACTCCTTTTGCTATTTGGAACCAGTCTGTTGTTCCATGTCCAGTTCTAACTATTGCTTCCTGACCTGCATACAGATTTCTCAAGAGGCAGGTCAGGTGGTCTGGTATTTCCATCTCTTTCAGAATTATCCACAGTTTATTGTGATCCACACAGTCAAAGGCTTTGGTATAGTCAATAAAGCAGAAATAGATGTTTTTCTGGAACTCTCTTGCTTTTTCCATGATCCAGCAGATGTTGGCAATTTGATCGCTGGTTCCTCTACCTTTTCTAAAACCAGCTTGAACATCAGGAAGTTCACAGTTCACGCATTGCTGAAGCCTGACTTGGAGAATTTTGAGCATTACGTTACTAGCATGTGAGATGAGTGCAATTGTGCGGTAGTTTGAGCATTCTTTGGCATTGCCTTTCTTTGGGATTGGAATGAAAACTGACCTTTTCCAGTCCTGTGGCCACTGCTGAGTTTTCCAAATTTGCTGGCATATTGAGTGCAGCACTTTCACAGCATCATCTTTCAGGATTTGAAATAGCTCCACTGGAATTCCATCACCTCCACTAGCTTTGTTTGTAGTGATGCTTTCTAAGGCCCACTTGACTTCACATTCCAGGATGTCTGGCTCTAGATGAGTGATCACACCATCATGATTATCTGGGTCGTGAAGATCTTTTTTGTACAGTTCTTCTGTGTATTCTTGCCACCTCTTCTTAATATCTTCTGCTTCTGTTAGGTCCATACCATTTCTGTCCTTTAATGAGCCCATCTTTGCATGAAATCTTCCCTTGGTATCTCTAATTTTCTTGAAGAGATCTCTAATCTTTCCCATTCTGTTGTTTTACTCTATTTCTTTGCATTGATCGCTGAGGAAGGCTTTCTTATCTCTTCTTGCTATTCTTTGGAACTCTGCATTCAGATGCTTATATCTTTCCTTTTCTCCTTTGCTTTTCACTTCTCTTCTTTTCATAGCTATTTGTAAGGCCTCTCCAGACAGCCATTTTGCTTTTTTGCATTTCTTTTCCTTGGGGATGGTCTTGATCCCTGTCTCCTGTACAATGTCATGAACCTAATTCCATAGTTCATCAGGCGCTCTATCTATCAGATCTAGACCCTTAAATCTATTTCTCACTTTCACTGTATAATCATAAGGGACTTGATTTAGGTCATACCTGAATGGTCTAGTGGTTTTCCCTACTTTCTTCGATTTCAGTCTGAATTTGGCAATAAGGAGTTCATGATCTGAGCCACAGTCAGCTCCTGGTCTTGTTTTTGTTGACTGTATAGAGCTTCTCCATCTTTGGCTGCAAAGAATATAATCAATCTGATTTTGGTGTTGACCATCTGGTGATGTCCATGTGTAGAGTCTTGTCTTGTGTTGTTGGGAGAGGGTGTTTGCTATGACCAGTGCATTTTTTTGGCAAAATTCTATTAGTCTTTGCCCTGCTTCATTCCATATTCCAAGGCCAAATTTGCCTGTTATTCCAGGTGTTTCTTGATTTCTTACTTTTGCATTCCAGTCCCCTATCAGCACCCAAACTTTAATCTATCATCCACCTTAGACAGGTTAGAATCCATGTACTGGCTGGGAATCAGGTTGTTGTAATACTTAAGCCTGCTAAATCACAAGTGACCAAACCTTGTCTAAACACAATAACAAGTCAATAACTGATGACAAGTGTCTATTACCATGGTAGCAGCAAGTCAGAAGCACATTTCAAGACACTGATGCTAAGAGCAAGACAACACTGCTAACAGGGATAAAAGAAGGCAAAAGAATGGGATCAGTGGGAGGCAGAAATTTGGCAAGAAGCAGGGGGAAGTCACCAGAACATCGAAGAAACTATCAAGAAAGCACACGCACCATCATTATGGACAGTTTTCATTTTCCCAAAGCCATCTCTGGAAACAAAATGAGAGTCAAGAGAATTTTGAATTCTTATGCTGAATTCTCATGCTGAATTTTTAAGGAAGAGAAAGAGCTCTCTGTCAGAAATGCCGGAGAGGAAGGGTGAGCTTTAGAAGCCAGAGCAGAAAGACATCATCTGAAGACACTGATTTCCCGTGTAATAAAATAGGTATCTTCAATGAGGCACATACCCTTTTTTAGCTAGACTAACTCATTAATGTGAAAAATCATTTACGATGTAGCATGGATTAGCAGAGAAAGCTGGAAGGAGAGAAGTCCTTGGATTTTTTTGTACCTGCTTGTCTAGCCAGTGAACTTCATGGACAGTAACGCATGTAAGCTTCTTGGTAATTTACACCTTCTCTTGTGTGCTGCATATGGTGATCTGGGCCGGCCGTCTGGGATGTGACTCCTGCTTTGAGAGTAATGATAAAGTTTCTAGCACTCAGTGTTGTTGTGGGAGGCAGACTGTCGTGGAAATGTTATTATTAATGAGCATTACTACTGGACAACCTGAACTCCCATTTTGGAGTGGGATGCATTGCACAGAGTAAGTGCCTTAATTTCCCTGAATTGATGAGGGATCCCTTGAGCATAACAGAATGCTTCCTAATGCATTCCCACGCCTCACTCACATGGGTTAAACCTTCCTGACTGGATTCTACAGTATCTCCAGAAATGCAGACTTCTGTCTTCGTGCAGCTTGTACAGTTCTGCCTTATTTCTTTGCAGCCAACCATGCCTGAAAGACGGGAACAAACAAGATGGACAAGTGTGGCAGTGAATGAACCATTTTACTGCAATTAGAAGTTCACAGAGAATAAATTATCCCCTCATTCAAGCTGTCCAGTAGTAATGCTCATTAATAATAACACTTCCACGACAGTCTGCCTCCCACAACAACACTGAGTGCTAGAAACTTTATCATTACTCTCAAAGCAGGAGTCACATCCCAGACGGCTGGCCCAGATCACCGTATGCAGCACACAAGAGAAGGCTTAAATTTCCAAGAAGCTTACATGTGTAACTGTCCATGAAGTTCACTGGCTAGATGAGCAGGTGCAAAAAATCCAAGGACTTCTCTCCTTCCAGCTTTCTCTGCTAATCCATGCTACATCGTAAATGATTTTTCACATTAATGAGTTAGTCTAGCTAAAAGGGTATGTGCCTCATTGAAGATACCTGTTTTATTACAGGATCTTTATTTTCTACATGTGGCCATAAGATTATAGAGAATATGTGGTCCATGAAAACAGAACTGTTTGTGGAGAACTGCAACTCCACCTACACATGTACATATACATATTCATACGGGCTTCCCTGGTGGCTCAGTGATAAAGAATCTGCCTGAAGTGCAGGAGCCACAGGAGATGCAGATTCTATCCTTGAGTCAGGAAGATCCCCTAGAGGAAGGCATGGCAACTCACCCCAGCATTCTTGCCTGGAGAGTCCCAAGGACAGAGGAGCCTGGTGGGCTATGGTCCATAGGGTCACAAAGAGTCAGACACAACTGAAGAGACTGAGCATACATTATACATATACATATACATATACATATACATATACATATACATATACTTGCTTCCCAGGTAGCTCAGTGGTAAAGAATCTGCCTGCCAAGCAGGAGACATGGGCTTAGTCCCTAGATTGGGAAGATCCTCTGGAGAAGGAAATGGCAACCCTCCCCAGTATTCTTGCCTGCAAAATCCCATGGACAGAGGAGCCTGGCAGGCTATAGTCCATGGAGTCACGAAGAGTAGGACACAATGCAATTATACACAAATACATATAGTTACATCCATGTACAGAAGGAGCATTCCAGTTAGTAGCTGATGCTACTATGCCTCTCCATGTGGGCTTCTCCATGTCTTTCTACATGGGCTTCTTTGAAACTTGATGGCTGGTGGCCTATGGCAAGTATCCCCAGAAAGACATAAAGCCAGGCAGAAACAATATCATCTTTTGTGTACTAGCCAGGGGCTACACAGCATCACTTCTACTGCTTTCTGTTTGTTGAAGTAATCAGAGAACCCTGTCTAGATGTGAAGAGGGGAAACTGGATCCAACTCTTCATAAGAAGTAGCAAGACTCTAGAAATGCACATGGGACCCCAAATGTCATTATGGACATTTTTTGTCTAAAGAGGAACAGATATCTGTTAGACAAAGGGCAGAAGCAAGAGCATTTCAGGTAACATTGGGAAGTAGCATAAGCAACATGGAAAAGTACAAAACAGCACAGCTTATTCTGAAAACTGCAAGTCATTTGGACTTTTGACAAGAGCAGTTGTTTGGAGCACAGGATTCAAGGACAGAATAACATGACAGATTTGTGCTTCAAAAAGAACACTCAGTCCAAAAATGTAGAGGATCAATTGGTAGGGGCTAGACAAAAGTTAGCTCAGGATAGTCACTATGTGTAAGTGAATGTTGGTAAGAGATAATGAGATCCAGACTTTCCTGGTGGTCCAGTGGTTAAGACTAAATCTGCCAATGCAGGGGACACAGGTTCGATCCCTGGTCTAGGAAGATCCAGCATGCTGCAGAGCAATTAAACCTGTCTGCCACAACTACTGAGTCCATGAGCCTAGAGCAGGAAGCCACAACAAGAAAAGCCACTGCAACGAGAAACCAGTGAACTGCAACAAAACACAGCCCCAGCTCACCACAACTAGAGAAAACTCATGCCCAGAAATGAAGACTCAGAGCAATGAAAGATAAATAAATTAATTTTTTATAAAAGATAAGGAGATCTGAGGTTAGGGTAGAAAGATGTGGATGGGATATGGGGAAAACATCAGAGATTCAAAGGCAGAATAATAAGAAGAAACTATTGGATTTCCACTGGGACTGAATAATCTCATGTAACTCTCACAACCTCTCTATGATCTAGGAATTATTCTTGTCTTCATTTTGTACATAAGGAAAGTGAAACAGAGAGAAGCCAAGCTGCTTGCCCATTTTCCCCACAATTAGGACTTGGATTCTTAGAGTCCAACATGGAAGCACATATATTTAATCACTAAGCTATACTAATTGGATGTGGTGGTGACAAAGGAAAAAGAGTTCAAGATCATCACCAGGTTTCTGATTCAAGCAACAAACTGACTGTTAATGCCACTCATCTAAAGAAAGAAATACAGGAGGATGGGGGACCAGGATAGTGGAAACGATGCAAACATGTTTGTATAAAATGAGTTTGAGGTATCTGTAGGAAACTGACCAACCTAGACAGCATATTAAAAAGCAGAGAGGTTACTTTGCCAACAAAGGTCTATCTAGTCAATGGATGTCAATGTCAATGTCTAGTCAGTGGATGTGGGAGTTGGACCATAAAGAAGGCTAAGTGCCAAAGAATTGATGCTTTTGAACTGTGGTGTTGGAGAAGACTCTTGAGAGTCCCTTGGAATGCAAGGAGATCAAACCAGTCAATCCTAAAGGAAATCAATCCTGAATATTCATCAGAAGGAGTGATGCTGAAGCTGATGCTACAATACTTTGACCACCTGATGCAAAGAACTGACTCACTGGAAAAGACCCTGATGCTCTGCAAGACTGAAGGCAGGAGGAGAAGTGGGCAACAGAGGATGAGATGCTTGGATGGCATCACCAGTTGGGTGGACATGAGTTTGAGCAAGCTCCAGGAATGGTGATGGACAGAGAAGGCTGGTGTGCTGTAGTCTATGGGGTCGCAAAGAGTTGGACATGACTGAGCAACTGAACTGACTGACTGTAGAGAATTGAGTGGAGATTTCTAAAACCTTGTTGGTGATCTGTACAAGGCATAATGGATTTTGTTCACATAGAAATGAATCCAAATCATCAAGCAGTTGTACTTAAAAAGGACCTTAATGAACATCTAATCAAGTTTTTTATTTTATAAATGAAGAAATCTAGGTCCAGAGAGGTGATGCAATTTGTCCATATAGAAACCCCTATTTCATTGCAAAATCTTCCAAGAGTTCTGACACTCAGTCTGGCTCTGTAGAGTATAAATTCTCAAAAGGATTATTAGGGAAGAAGTGTCCATCATGAAATGCTGGATTTAACAAGCAATTTAGTTTGATGTCTTCAGGACTTCTCAGAAGCTTTATTATATATACTAGGAATTTCTGAGAAATGGATTTGCTATTCAGTGTTTTCTAAATTCATGTGACCTCTCAATCCTTTACTCAGAGAATACTTCTCAGCACTGGTATTCTTTGCTATACATCAGAGATGCTGGTAGGATCTCTGTAGGCCAGACCTTACAGTGGGAATGGCAGTCACTGAATTGGGAAACCTAAATGCAATGGGAGTGATTGGACCCCAGAGTGGCAGAAGCCAATGGCAGCACTCAACCACCAAAGGCAAAGGGAGCCTTCTTACTACACTGAACAGCAGAGTCAAAGCAGAACAGCCTGACTCATGCAGAACTATGGCACTGACTAGTTGACCATGGTGTTCCCAGAAGTAAGATGCTAAATTCTTATTTAATCTGTACTAGCAGAAAAAAGTTCTAGATCAAATGAAGGCAAGTTTAACCTGAGCATAAAAACAGAGAGTTACAGCCACTTAATCAAATTTCAGACTTGAGCCTCTTTCCAGAACAATTTGGATGAAAGGGAACCAGGTCCCCTTGAGAAAAGACCCCAGTACACTGCAAAAATATATTGTCAATTTTTCTCCCAGGCCTCTGAAAAAGGGATCTGCTGCCTTTTACTAGAGTACCTGTACACTGTGCATAAGAAAATGACCAGACCATTTGGGAATTCCTGGATTCAGGCTCTGAACTGACACGAATTCCATGAGACCCAGAACATCACTATGGCACCCAGGTTAGAGTAGGGACTTATACTTTATTCACAGTGGGCCCAGTATGTTCCCAAACCCACCCTGTGGTTATTTCTCTAGTTCCAGAATGTGTAATTGGAACAGACATACTTAGCAGCTGGCACAATTTCCACATTGACTCCCTCTCCTTGTAGACTGAGGGTAACAGTAAGACCCCTACATATGAACTTTCAAAGATGTGATTGTGTGTTCATACGTCCAATCGCATAAGTTAGTTTAGCTATCTGACATACACGGTCACATGTGTGCATCCTCTACAAGTGGTTGTGCTTCGTGCCCTTTACTGTACAGTACTCTATAGTACTGTATGAGTGCAGCAGTATTGTAGCTTTATTTCAGCCCAGGATGTCTGGAAGCAAGCATAAAAGCAGTGGTGATGTAACTGGTACTGTACTGTATAGCCAGTGGTGTTGAGTAGTTAGGTTAACATTGTTGGATTTATGAATGCACTCTCAGAATGGAACTTGTTCATATGTAGGGAACTTACTGTATTACGGTTGGAAAGGCCATTGGAACACATTAGAATAGCCTCTACATAGGAAAACAGTAAACCAAAAGCAATACTATATTTCTGGAGAGATTACAGAAGTTAGTACCAACCATCAAGGGCTTGAAAGATGCGGGTCTGGTGATTTCCACCAAACCCCATTTAAGTCTCCTATTTGAACTGTGAAAAGGACAGGTATCAATAAAAAAAAAAAAATCAACAAAATACAAAACAAGACAGCAAGGAAAGAAAGGAGGGACCAAGTAACTATAATACTAACGGGAAACAAAAAAAGTGGCAATAATAAATCTTTCCCAATCAATAATTATTTTAGTGTAAATGGTTTGAATTCCCCAATCAAAACACATAGAGTGGCTGAATGGACTAAAAAAAAAATCAAACTATATGTTACCTATAAGAAACTCACTGTAGGTTTGACACATACACTGAAACCCAACAGCACATTAGAAGGATTACCATAACCAAACGGGATTTATTCCTAGGATGTAAGGATTATTCAACAATGAAAATGAGTTAATTTGATACAACACATCATAGAATAAATGATGAAGAAAATCATTTGATTATCTCAGTAGATGCAGAAAAAGTATTTGACAGAATTCAACACCATATCATGATAAAAAATTATCAAAAAAGTAGGAATAGAAAGAAATCATCCCAACACAATTAAGACTATATATGAAAAGTCTTTTTAAATATAATTAAGACTATATTTGAAAATTCCATGGACTATACAGTCCATGGAATTCTCCAAGCCAGCATACTGGAGTGGGTAGCCCTTCCCTCCTCCAAGGGATATTCCTAACCCAGGGATTGAACCCAGGTCTCCCATATTGCAGACTGATTCTTTACCAACTGAGCTATCAGTGAAGTCCTAGACTATATATGAAAAGCCCACAGATAACATCAACTCAATGGTGAAAAACTGAAAGCTTTTTCTCTAAGATCAGAACAAAGCAAGGATGTCCAGTCTCACCACTTCTATTCAACATGGTATTGGACATCCTCACCAGAACAAATTGATAAGAAAAAATAAAGGGCATCCCAATCAGAAAGAAGTGAAACTGTCCTTCTTTGCAAATCGTATGATCTTGTATATGGAAAACCCCAAAGACTCCATTTTTTCTAATGTTAGAACTAATAAGCAAATTCATTAAATTTCAGGATATACAATCAACATATAAAAATCAGCTGCATTTCTATACAAAAAGAATGGACTATCCAAAATTAAGACAATCCATTTACTTTCTGGCATGGAAAACAATAAAATACTTGGGAATAACCAAAGAGGTAAAAACTTTGCACATTTAAAAGTACAAATCATTGATAGAAGAAATTTTTTTAAAGAGACAGATACATTTATTTATTAGAAAAAAATCAAATAAAAGACATCCCATGTTCATGAATAGAAAGATTTAATATTTTTAAAATACCCATACTGCCTGCCCAAAGTGATCTGCAGATTCAATGTCATCCATACCAAAATCCCAACAGCAATTTTTACAGAAATTTTTAAAAACCTAAAATTCATTGAAACCACAAAAGACCATGAATAGCTAAATTAATCTTGAGAAAAAACAAAGCTGAAGGAATCAAATCTCCTGATTTCAAAATATACTATAAAGCTATAGTATACAAAACAGTATGGTTTTGGCATAAAGACAAAGAGACCAATGAAGTGGAGTAGAGAGCCCAGAAATAAACTCACACATATTGGGTTAACTGATCCTCAATAAAGATGCCAAGAACACACAATGGATAAAAGATAGTCTGTTCAGAAAGCAGTGTTGGAAAAACTGGATCTCCACATAGAAAAGAATGAAGCGGGACCCTTGTCTTATCCTATACACAAATATCAACTCAAAATGGATTAAACATTTTAAACATAAGACCTGAATCTGTAAAATTCCTAGCATAAAACAAAAAATGCTTCATGACATTGCTCTTGGCAATAATTGTATGGATACAACATCAAAAGCACAAGCAACAAACACATAAATATACAAGTAAGACTACATAAAACTAAAAAGTGTCTGCACACCAAAGTAACTAACAACAAAATGAAAAGGCAATCTATCTAAAATTTCAAATTTCAAAGCTATGGTTAAACAGTTGCCCTAAATCCAAGAAAAGGACGAACATCTTCTAACTCCCACCTTCCCGTTGGCTGTGCCACTCCTTGTGATGAACCCAAGTTAATAAAGATCAAATATCACAGACATGCTAAATTTTTGTCTTGACTTTGAGGGTATATAATAACTCTCTGTGTTTGGTATCTGATATAAGAAGGCATATGTCCAAAGAAAATCCCAGACAACTAGTATCTTCCTTGGACTTTATTATTCATCCCTAGAAACAATTTGAACAATTTTGGAGAAGGAAATGGCAACCCACTCCAGTGTTCTTGCCTGGAGAATCCCAGGGACGGGGGAGCCTGGTGGGCTGCCATCTGTGGGATCACACAGAGTTGGACACGACTGAAGTGACTTAGCAGCAGCAGAAACAATTTAGCTCCTATGTACAGCTGAATTGGATGTGAATGAGAAAAAAAAAGTGGAAAAGAGCACTTTTCTCACCCTCACATGTGTCAATCATAAGTAAAGTTACTTCTGCGCAGAACTAGTTAACTAAAGACATGGTAGCTATAAATGTAATGGAAAAAATGAAAATAAGGAAGGAAGAGAGGGAGGGAGGGAAGAAAGGATGAAATGAAATAAGGAGAAAAGGGAAGGTGGGGGGAGAGAGAGGAAGGAAGGAAGAGAGAAGTTGACCCTTCTCCACAGAGTGCAGAACATTTCAATTTAGTAAGTTTGGTGCAGCTGTTCTCATAAACCCATGAAAAGTGGAGCCAATTGTCCATTAAAGATTTACCAGCCATTCCTAATCTTTGCTATGCAAAGTGTCCTTGGAAGATTTCCCTGTACTAGTTGGTGAGAATTATTCTTCCTTTCAAAGTCATTTATGGTCACTGAGGAGTCTGAATGGTAAGCAATGGACTGTTCATCATATAACCAAAATTTTACGTGATTACTGACTTTGTCAGATTTCAAGTTGTCCCAAGGCACTCTAATAAGACCTTAAAGAATGTGCAAAAAAAAAAAAAAAATTTAACCAACTATCTGAAAAGTTAGATAAATGACATTTTAAAAGCCAACTATTTCCTTAAATTTGGGGCTGTGTAAGGGATGTTTACTTGAGAATAGTAATCTTTCCCTCTTAACCCACTACATCCAGATTTGCAAAAGTGCAGCCAGGGTTAAAAGAATACTTCTAATTCTTCTGAGATAACAACCAGCAAAATCTAGAAAACACCAGCAACCCTCTGAAATGTCAAAATAGCCTGGTTCAAATTGTTCAACTCTTCATGCTCACATTAATTATTTCAAAGGTATGTATTGACTGCTGCTCTACCCATATAGTACCTAGTAATACAAAGGTGAGGAAGACAGAGAAGATTACTCATGGGGCATACAGTCTAGGGAAGAATCAAGAGGTAGGTTTCATCTAAATGCTGAAAGACATGCAGTGAAATGAAAGTCGCTCAGCTGTGTCCGACTGTTTGCGACCCCATGGACTATACAGTCCATGGAATTCTCCAGGCCAGAATACTGAAGTGGGTAGCCTTTCCCTCCTCCAGGGGATCCTCCCAATCCAGGGATTAAAACCAGGTCTTCCACACTGCAGGAGGATTCTTTACCAGCTGAGCCACAAGGGAAGCCCAAGAATACTGGAGTGGGGTAGCCTATCCCTTCTCCAGCGGATCTTCCTGACCCAGGAATTGAACCAGCATCTCCAGCATTGCAGGTGGATTCTTTACCAACTGAGCTATCAGGGAAGCTGGAAGGTGAATATAACTTAAACAAGGGGGACTCTTGGCAGCCCTCAAGTGACTGTGTTCATACAGGAAGTCCTTGGAGATCTAGAATTATTCTTATAAAGTCTCTTAGAAGGGGCCTCATGTTCTTCTCTCCACTCTCATTCTAGGATTAGTTTCAAGGAAAGTGAAGAAGGGAATAGAATCCTGGGATGATTTGGGGAGTCCAGAAGAACTCTTCTGGAAGTCAGAAAGGCAGCATCCGTGTTCACTCCAGTCAATCAATCAACAAACATTCATAGTGATCCTTGTTCTGTGCCAGGCATATCTTTACAGGGCTTTTGTTGTTGCTTATATCACTAAAGCAAGGCAGTAGTAGAGCTGAATGGCTTCATGGGATGCCTGGGGCAGAGAGTCCAAGGCATGTCCAAGTCTCCTGCACTTCCACTTGCCCTCTTCAGGATACAGAAGTTATAGCTCTGAAAGAGAGGAGAGAAAGACAGAGAACAAACAAGTGCCCCCCAAATGTGTTTTGAGGTCATGATGAGGGGTCATAGAAGCACAAACCACCATTTGGTGGACCAAATAGAGGAGTTACCTATCTCAGGATAAACCAGTGAAGGACAGGTGAAGACCAGGGAGTAGGTACTGTCTCATTAGTATTGTTATGAGACTGTGCTATGAGCTCCTATTAGCACCCAGAAAAAGCAGAAACTATGACCTAAGAGCTTCCCTGGTGACTCAGACAGTAAAAAATCTGCCTGCCACACTGAAGACCCAGGTTCAATCCCTGGGTCAGGAAGATCTCCTGGAGAAGTAAATGGTAATCCACTCCAGTATTCTTGCTTGGAGAATTTCATGGACAGAGAAGCCTGACAGGCTACCAGCCATGGGATTGCAAAGAGTTGGACATGACCAAGTGACTAACACTTTCATTTTCATCTTTCATGACTTGACGGAATTTAAACCAGAAACAGGGAAAACTCAGAACGGACTTAGAGTGCATTGTTTATAGCCAGAGAGTAATAGTGTCTTTGAATGTGTATTTAGCTGAATTATATAAAGTTTTATTTTCTACACAACCAAGACACTTGAAAATATGGCAACCTGTACACAAGCTCTGTGTGTGTGTGTGTGTACATGTGTGTTTACACACAAACAAAATGCACTTGAACATTGGACCCTTCAGAATAGCCACCTTGGGAGGTTCTATTTATGGTATCGTCATTGTTCAACCCTTCTTAAGCCTTCAGCATCATTTTATAAACCATACAAGAAAATCAATTCCATTACTTTATATTGATGTTCCATGTTTGATTACCAATTGTAAAAGAAAGAAAGAGAAAAAAAGATTCAGTTAAATCAAGGTTTTATTTCCCAATCTTGGCACTTGCAGTCTTCTGGCAGTTTTCAAAATTCAAGAGATGTATGTTTATTAGCTCTGAATATAAACAAATATAAGCAATGGCGAAGATGCTTTGAGCAATGGCTATAGTGCTATAATACATGTTCTATCAAGGTGACTCTTTCCAATGAAAACATTCATTTGAATGTGTTAGTATATTTGTGGAAGACAAGATCCAACCCCCAGAAAATAGCTATGCTTCATTTTAGTCCTAGGTATGTACAGCAGTGATGAAAAACTCAACTTTGACTGAATGGTCTTTCCCCTTGAAATACCATGTTCTCTGTCACTGTCTCAAGCTCCACATGCCTCCAATTTCTCAACACTTTAGAAAGAGCTTTCTCAAGGGGGCCACAGCATCAATGCTGCCACACAAGAAGAGAAGAGAGCTTATGAGAGTCTGAGTCACGCTTCCTCTGCTGTCTCTCACACAGGTATCTTTGCATTTTTACAAGCATTACTCTTAATCTCATTTTTCATTCCCATCTTGCAACTTTATGCCTTCCTATTGATCTTAGTTCTGCTGCTTAGAGACACCAATGAGAAAAACTGAGAACATTCAATAAATAAAAAATATCCATCCACCCTGAATGTGATTCCTCTTTAGAAAACTGTGCAAGTATCAATAAAATAGCATTTTTCTGCTCCCTGTTCATCCTGAGACCAAAGCCTATGCCCTGAATGTAGAATCGACTCCAGGGATAGGTAGAAGGTGTTCTAAATTTCAAATCTCAGTCCTGGTTCTGAAGCCCAATATTGCCTTAGAGAAGTTTCCTTCTATAATTATTGATTACCTCTCACATACTGGAATTGAAGTCACATCTACAAAGATCTCAGTTTAGATTGTAGCATTTGTGAATCTTTCCTGAATGAGAAGTACATTCATTTGCATTATTTCTATAAAAGAATTTGTTTGCAAGTGAGAAAACGGTCTTCTATCACATATATTTTGCCAGTTTGAATTTAGTCAGGGACCTTGGTGTAATGGTACATATTTAATGTAAATAATACTTTGTTTTAAAATTTTTGCAGTCACAGATCACCTAGGAGGTAAATCTTTTTATCACATAGTTGAGTCAATTCGGGGATCAAACTTAGGCTCTTTATCTCTGAACTATGGACAACTGGAGTAAATACCAGAGAGAAGGATAGAAAGAACTCTGATCTAGGCATAGGTGATAGGCCTATGCATTTGCTCCCAAGCTATGTGGGTTTAAATGGACTTCCCCAAGCTCCTTTTATGTGTGAACACGAAGGGGCTGACACCTGATCTTCAATATCACTAATATTTTCAGGCTTCATGGACTAGGTATGAGGATATATTTTCATAAGCATCTGATTGCACTTCGTGGCAACCTTATCTGTCTCTCTTCCCTCATTTCCAAGTTCCTTAAGAGCACTAAAAATATTTTGTCTATGGAGAGAAAGACTATTGAGGAGCAGGAGCTGAGACGTTGCATTGGGAAGCGGTCTTGTTTAAATTTTTAAGTTCTAAGTGACAAAAAAAAGTCAACCTAAATTACACAAAAGAAAGTGAAAGTCGCTCAGTTGTGTCTGACTTTTTGCGACCCCATGGACTCGTCCATGGAATTCTCCAGGCCAGAATACTGGAGTGGGTAGCTATTGCTTTCTCCAGGGGATCTTCTCAATGCAGGGGTTGAACACAGGTCTCCAATTGCAGGTGGATTCTTTACCAGCTGTGCCACCAGGGAAGCCCAGATTACACAAAGAAAACAGGAATTTATGGGCTTAATGCCATTGAAAAGTCTAGTTACTGGCTGAATTTAGACTGACTTGGATTACATCAAATGTATAGGCTGAATCCCTAACCCCTAGTATCTTTGAATGTGACTGTATTTGGAAATAGTGTCTTTGAAGTTGTAAGTAAATGAGATCATTTAGGTGGACCTGAGATTGTTGGAGCTTCTGCCATACTCAAAATCTCACCCTGAGGGGCTCACAAGGTCTCCTGGAAGAGCCTTCTCCACCCCGTGTGGATAAGTGGCCACTGCTGTGTCATACCTTCCCTCATATACATACTCCCTAAAGAGTCACTCCAGAGGATAGCAGTTGCCCAGCTGTAGTGTGTCCCTACAACGAGGCTACCAATCACAAAGGTTCTGCATTCCAGGACTCCCAAGACCCCCAGGTACCACCACTTCCATATATCCTTGTCAGAGCTTATAGGTATCTTGACAGCTCCCAACATTGTAACTCTGCTATAGTCTCTTAGACTCTATATGTTAAAGCCCTCAATTTAATAAAGCCACATTTTCTTCCCCTACCAAAGAGTTTTCCCATTTAGAGCTCCACTCTGTCACACAAATACCAAAGCAGAGTAGCCAGGCACCTTTAGGTCTTGTGAACATCTTAATGGCAACAGCCAAATGGAAATAATAGACACCGTCATGTATTCTAAACCCTTTCAGCTACAAGGCTAGCAGTAGTTAGAGCAAGCTTGGGTGCCTGGAGCTCTCTTCTCCAAGAATTTCTTTCCTGAACAGAGACTTGACAAGTAGAGTTGACAAGTCCCTTGGGCAAACAGGTTCCTGGTGGGTAACCTCACTGTCTTGGTTTTGTCCAAAGGAGTAAATGTGTCCGGCTGTCTGGAGTGACAGCAGCTTAAACTCAAGTGTGGAACTCCCAAGCAGTAAATTCAGTCTGATGATGAATTTGGTCAGGATAAAGTCTGAGCCTGACAACTTGTCCACAACTAGGGAGTTCTGGGGGGTACAGATTACAGAAATGTTACTCTCTTTCTCATAGAAACTTCTGTGGTTAAGTGTTGCTTGAAATTGAATGCAGTGTTTTTGACACATGATAGAGACAGATTTCATAGGAACTTCGCTCTGACAGGGAATTTTGATATCATCTAATACAATTCCTTCTTTTTGGCATTTGAGGAAACTTTTTTTCAGCTAGTGAGTGACAAAGCTGGAACTAGAATCCAGATATTTCTTTGTTTTCTTTCCTCACAGAAAAATCACAGGGACAACAGGGAAAAGATTTCTGGTACTCTTAAAGCTTTGGCATCTGCCACATTTGTCCTGGATTATGGAGAATATGTGGGCTTCCCTGGTGGCTCAGATGGTAAGGTGTCTGCCTGCAATGTAGGAAACCTGGGTTCGATCCCTGGGTTGGGAAGATGCCCTGGAGAAGGAAATGGCAACCCACTCCAGTACCCTTGCCTGGAAAATCCCATGGACAGAAGAGCCTGGTAGGCTACAGACAATGGAGTTGCAAAGAGTCAGACATGACTGAGAGACTTCACTTTCTTTCTTTCTTTCCGTAGAGAATATACCCTCATATAATCCAGACCACTTCTTGTTCTGTACTTTCATGAGAAAGAATAGAGAGAAACTGTCAAACTTAGAAACTGTCCAGTGAACTTTCGGTGACATCTATTTCCAAGGTCTATACTACAAAGCCAGAGCCTTATATCTTATTTTCCATTTTATGTTCCATAGCAGGTATCCTGACTCTTCCAGTTTTTCCATGACTTTTTTCTCATCAGTGACCCATCTAAAAGGAATGATGTCATCTAAATGATTTTGCCTCTCACACACCCACTCTATTTCCCCCTAAAATAAGGATACAACTCTAGAAAGCTAAGGAACTCAGATCTCTTTAAAATACCATAGCTCTCTCTGAAGTTGGCCTCAGCTCCAAAGCTAGTTCTCCAGAGGTAAGAGTTTTCACAGAACAGAAAACAATAAAGGCTTGGGTCACTTTAATGATGGAAAAATAAAAGAAAAGTTGAGAGTCACACAAAGACACTCTAGGGACATGACTGGGACACATGCGATCTTGTCCCCAGGCAACTAGACAGGATCTATATATTATTCAAAGAATAATCTTGCTGACGCTGATCCCTGTCCACAGTTAGATAGAAATCAGATATACCTTGAGAGAAGTGTGTGTGTGTGTGTGTGTTTGGTTCATGGCATTTAGCCCAAATTGCTGATTATTTAAAATGAATACACTTCATGAAAACTAACTTAATAACCTCACTCAGTCCTGCCTCCCACTTTTTCATTCATGCAAATAAACAAGGACCTACAGGACTGGTCCCCTAGGTCATCACCACCATGAGTGATTTAGTTGTCAGCCTTTCCAGTAAAGCTGCCTACCTGGATTTCAATTAATGCTAATTATTATAGGGACTCCATTACCCAAGTTAGGAAATGTCTCCCCTGATAAAGTCAACGCTACAGAAAAAGAAATTCAAATTTGCCTGCTTCCAATCAAGCATCCAAATTCTAAGTGTGCCTAATACCCAACCTGGGGGCTTGCCAGGTGGTGCTAGTGGTAAAGAACCTGCCTGCAATGCAGAAGACGCAAGAGATGTTGGCTTGACCCCTAGGTTGGGGAAATCCTCTGGAGTAGGAAATGGCAACCCACTCCAGTATTATTGTCTGCAGAATCCCATGGACAGGGAAGCATGATGTGCTGTAGTCCATCGAGTTACAGAGTAGGATGAGACTTGGTGACTGAACAACAATAAAGGTCTAAGTGGCTGCCCCGAGCATTGTAGGATAGTTTGCAGCATCCCTGGCCTCTACTTACTGGATGCCAGTAGAACCCACTAGCTGGGATTATATACCAAATATATCTCAGTTCAGTTCAGTCACTTAGTCACATCTGACACTTTGAGACCCCATGGACTGCAGCATGCCAGGCTTCCCTGTCCATCACCAACTCCCAAAGCCTGCTCAAACTCATGTCCATTGAGTCAGTGATGCTGTCTAACCATCTCATCCTCTGTCGTCCCCTTTTTTCTCCTGCCTTCAATCCCTCCAAGCATCAGGGTCTTTTCCAATGAGTCAGCCCTTCGCATCAGGTGGCCAGAGTATTGGCGTTTCAGCTTCAGCATCAGTCCTTCCAAAGAATATTCAGGACTGATTTCCTTTAGGATTGACTGGTTTGATCTTGTAGTCCAAGAGACTCTCAAGAGTCTTCTCCTGCACCACAGTTCAAAAACATTAATTCTTCATTGCTCAGCTTGCTTTATAGTACAACTCTCACATCTATACATGACTACTAGAAAAACCATAGCTTTGACTAGACAGACCTTTGTTGGCAGAGTAATATCTCTGCTTTTAAATACACTGTCCAGTTTGGTCATAGCTTTTCTTCTAAGGAGCAAACATCCTTTCATTTCATGGCTGCAGTCACCATCTGCAGTGATTTTGGAGCCCAAAAAAATAAAGTCAGCCACTGTTTCCATTGTTTCCCCATCTATTTGCCATGAAATGATGGGACCAGATGCCATGATCTTAGTTTTCTGAATGTTGAGTTTTAAGCCAGCTTTTTCACTCTCCTCTTTCACTTTCATCAAGAGGCTCTTTAGTTCCTCTTCATCTTCTGCCATAAAGGTGGTGTCATCTACATATCTGAGGTTATTATTTCTCCCAGAAATCTTGATTCCAGCTTGTGCTTCCTCCAGCCCAGCATTTCACATGATGTACTCTGCATGTAAGTTAAATAAGCAGGGTGACAATATACCGCCTTGACGTGCTCCTTTTCCTATTTGGAACCATTCTGTTGTTCCATGATCTCCATGTCCTCCATGGTAAGAGGGGCAAAATCACATTTAGAATCAAATCCCATACTCACCAGAGACGCTCAGAGGGCTCAAACAAAACCTTGTGCACACCAGGAGACCCCACAGAGACTGAGCCAGACCTGCCTTTGAGTGAGTGTCTCCTGCAGAGATACGGGTCAGCAGTGGCCTGCCACAGGGGCAGGGCCTCTGGGTGTTTCAGACCTGGGTGAGCCATAAGCCCTCTTGGAGAAGGTCACCATTAACCCAACCAATGATCCGCCTGAGGAAACAGACTCTTGGAGGACACAAACAAAAACTTGTGCTCACCAGGACCCAGGAGAAAGGAGCAGTGACCCCACAGGACACTGACCCAGACTTGCCTGTGAGTGTCCAGGAGTCTCCAGCAGAGGCGTGGGTTGGCGGTGGCCTGCTGCAGGGTCGGGGGCATTGAGTGTGGCAGTGCGTGCATGGGACCTTTCGAAGGAGGTCACCATTATCTTCATTACCTCCACCATAGTCTGGTCTTAGGTCAAACAACAGGGAGGAAACACAGCCCCGCCCATCAACAGAAAATATATCTCAAAACATTGCCATATGCCCCCAAAGGGGAAGGGGGTAAAACTACTCTGAGTTGAAAACCACTTATCTAGGGTCATAGAAATGGGTCAGGAAGAGGCCACAGGTAAGCTGGCTCTCAGAAGATGATTGTTAACCTTTTTGGCATCTCAGTACTCTCACAGAATCTAGTGAGGAACTCTTTCATCTCATATGCACAAACATACTTAAGTACATATGGACAAATTTTACTTCAAAAACTCCCTCCAGCTGAAAAATTAATGCTCTAGGGCACCCTTTTCTTTACATCAACACTGGAGTTTTCATACAAGACTTTCCCAAGAAGCCAAGCAAAAAGAAAATAAAAGGAAAGTACTAAAAATGTAGACGTTCAAAGACAGACAAGTTTTACAAGATAGAGATATCTTAAAATAATTAAAGTCACCTTACAAAAGGCTTGGAACAATTTAAGGACTCACAAGCTCTACGTTTTTCCTTCTATTCTGAGTGATCTCATCTCACTGCTTTTTTCAACTCTCCCCTTCCTTCCCAGACGAGCATGGAGTTAGAAGTAAGAATAGTAATAGCTAACTTTTACCTATAACCACCATCCTCGGTGGTTCACACGGTAAAGAATTTGCCTGCAGTGCAGGAGACAGGTTCAATCCCTGGGCCAGGAAGATCCTCTGGAGGAGAGAATGGCTACCCGCTCCAGTATTCTTGCCTGGAAAACCCAAAGGGCAGAGGAGTCTGGCAAGCCTCAGCCCATGGGGTCACAAAGAGTCAGACATGACTGAACAATTTTCACTTTAACCTATAACTTACTAAAGACTGTAGGGGCTTCCTGGTGGCCCAGACAGTAAAGAATTTGCCTGCATTGCAGGAGACTGGGGTTCAATCCCTTGGTCAGGAAGATTCCCTGCAGGAAGGAATGGCTACCCTCTTCAGTATTTTTGCCTGGAGAATTGCACAGACAGAGGAGCCTAGCGGGCTACAGTCCATCAGGTCACAAAGGGTCAGGCACCACTGAGTGACTAACACAATCGCTATCATTAACTTACTAAGGGCCAGGCATGTTTGGAGTACTTTTACTTATATTTGCCCATGTCATCCTCACAACAACTCCATGGCATAAATACTATGATTATTTCCATTTTACAGATAAGAAAACTTAGAGATTAAGTAACTTTCCCAAAGTCACTCAGCTAATAAGTGGCAGAAGCAAAAGTGAATTGTAGGCCAGTCCCAGAGTCCATGTTTTTGGCCTCCCTGCCCTCCAAACAATGTGTGGTCCACAGTCCTAAGTGGACAATGGGAAGCAGTTATATAATGATGAGACAAGATCTTCATACATTTTCCTAGGATGTATTATCATAGCAATCAACACTCACAACACCTGGCCAACTTCATTTATTCCTTGTCCCTAGCTTCCCCTTCAGTTTCTCCGCCTCTTATCACCTCTCTTCCCCTAAGAGAGTAAAGCTTTTTTCCTCATAGCATCCTGACTAATCTCCTGTGAATTCAGATGATTTAGGTATCACTTACTCTCCGTTCTCAAAGTTTGGCCGAAGAATCATCCGAGGATAAATCACCAGTAGTACTTATTAAAATGGCAGATTCTTGGGTCCTACCATAGATCCACTGAATTAAAGTCTTGATTAAAGGACTTCCCTGGTGGTACAGTGGATAAGAATCCACCTGCCCACACAGTGAACACAGGGTCAGTCCCTGGTTTGGGAAGACTCCACATGCCAAGGAGCAACTAAGCCCATGTGCCACAACTACTGAGCCCACCTGCTGCAACTACTGAAGTCCGTGAGCCCTAGAGCTCATGATCCACAACAGGAGAAGCCACGGCAATGAGAAGCCTCTGTATCACAACAAACAGCAGCCCCCCTCGCAGCAACTAGAGAAAGATTGAACACTGCAGCGAAGACCCAGCACAGCCAAAAATAAAATAAATAATAAATAAATAAAGGTAAAATCTCGACTAAAATCAAAATTGTATTAGAGCACAAGTCTCTAAGCAAGTTGCTTAGAGGATTCTGATGCACACAAAGGCTGAGCTCCATGTGTTGTTATTCAGTCCTCAAGTCAAGTCTGACTCTTTGTGACCCATGGACTGCAGCACACCAGGTTTCCTTGGCCTTCACTATCTCCCGGAGTTTGCTCTAACTCATGCCCCATTTAGTGGATGATGCCATCCAACCATCTCATCCTCTGTCACACCCTTCTCCTCCTGCCCTCAATCTTTCCCAGCCTCAGGGTCTTTTCCACTGAGTCAGTTCCATGTAGATTTCTGTGACTGGCTAGCTCAGCAAGTTAGAACGAATTACGAGGCTGTTCAGTTGTCAGACAGAAGAGTCAACTTGGCTTGGCAGTTTTACTCTTACCCTTTCCTTATTTATTTAATGTTCTTCCAAACTACAAACAGCTGAACAACATGGGAACATGGGGAAATAGTCTAGATAAAGTCAAACATTACCAAAACTGAAACTACTAATTTCAAGGGTGTTATTTTGATCCAAAATGGACAATATTTTTTAAATTGGAATTTCTTGAATGAATAAAATGCCTAACTTTCAATGAAGATACAGTAATAGTTTCTGAAAAAGGAAAACATAAGTTATACTCCAATTCTTGCTTGACTCATATCTGCGTCTTAGATCTAGAGATCTTAAAGATAGCATAACCTGTAATTTGCTGCATTCAGCATCTTGCAAGGTTACAATGTGGGTAAATTTATGTTTACAAAATAAGGACAATAAAGGCTTTCAGTGGGCTAGGCGAAGCCAATGGACAAGAGTTGAGTCTTGGCCGTAGACCCTGATTAGATAACTTCTTCATCAACACAACTCCTGTACCATCAAACCTCTCAGCAGTTTGGAATCATTCTCCACCAAGACAAAGCTCATAAAAACTTCTGAATCTTACTCAGTCATTCATATTAGGAGTGTCTCTGAACCAACACTAGTGACAGAAATACTAAACCACAATGGGGAAAGATATGGGTGGCGGAAGGATAAATTAGGAGTTTGGGATTAACATAGACACACTACTATATATAAAACAGATAATCAACAAGGACCTACTGTATAGCACAGGGAACTCTACTCAATATTCTGCAATAACCTATATGAGGAAAAAATCTGAAGCAGAGTGGATATATATATATATATATATATATATATAACTGAATCTCTTCACTGTACACCTGAAACTAAGACAGCATTGTAAACCAAATATACCTCAAAATAAAATAAAAATTATATTAAAAATAAAATAAAAATAACCTCTCTACCTATTCAAAATAAAACAATAATACTATAAACTACATAGAAACATTGGTGTTATTGCAAAGGCTACATAACAAAAAAGGGAGTCAGCCTCCTCCTTGCAGAAAAACTAATTGGCAGCCTGGTAGTCTATGCTCAGAAGTGCGCATGCACGTTCTCCCAGCAGATGAGCACCAACATCATTTGTCCAGCAGGAACCATGTGCCATGACTGCTCTTTAGTTACCTGCAAGTTTTTTTTTCCCCCTAAGTGAAAATAAAATAGTCTCCTGGTAGCATGGAATTAGAGATACGAGACTCCATTTGGGAGCTTGATGGAAACTGTTGGAGACTGAGGAGAGTCCTGTTTTCCATATTTGATGAATGTTTCAGACAGAGGTTCCATAACCAGTGATGTAACTCCTTTGGCTCTTTGTCCTGTATTTGATTTCTGCACAGCCATGGGGTTGATGGTGCAAAGTAACTTTTCCTCAACTTTGTAAAGTAAGCAATTCAATATCACTGTAAGCCAAGTCTATGCCCTGACCAGTAATGCAGAAGAAGCTGAAGTTGAACGGTTCTATGAAGACTGGAATGAACAAGTAGGAAGTCAATAAACACCTGGAGTAACAGGCAAATCTGACCTTGGAGTACAGAATGAAGCAGGGCAAAGGCTAATAGAGTTTTGCCAAGAGAACACACTGGTCATAGCAAACACCCTCTTCCAACAACACAAGAGAAGACTATACATGGACATCACTAGATGGTAAATACCGAAATCAGATTGATTATATTCTTTGCAGCCAAAGATGGAGAAGCTCTATACAGCCAGCAAAAACAAGACCAGGAGCTGACTGTGGCTCAGATCATAAACTCCTTATTACCAAATTCAGACTGAAATTGAAGAAAGTAGGGAAAACCACTGGACTATTCAGGTATGACATAAATCAAACCCCTGACAGTGGAAGTGAGAAATAGATTTAAGGGACTAGATGTGATAGACAGAATGAACTATGATAGATCTGATAGCCTGATGAACTATGGACAGAGGTTCATGATACTGTATAGGAGACAGGGATCAAGACCACCCCCAAGAAAAAGAAATGCAAAAAAGCAAAATGGCTGTCTGAGGAGGGCTTACAAATAGCTGTGAAAAGAAGAGAAGAGAAAAGCAAAGGAGAAAAGGAAAGATATACCCATTTGAATTCAGAATTCCAAAGGACAGCAAGGAGAGATAAGAAAGCCTTCCTCAGTGATCTGTGCAAAGAAATAAGAGGAAAACAATAGAATGGGAAAGACTAGAGATCTCTTCAAGAAAACTAGAGATACCAAGGGAAAAATTCATGCAAAGATGGGCTCAATAAAGGACAGAAAAGGTATGGACCTAACAAAAGCAGAAGATATTAAAAAGAGGTGGCAAGAATACATGGAAGAACTATACAAAACAGATCTTCATGACCCAGATAATCATGATAGTGTGATCATTCACTTAGAGCCAGACATCCTGGAATGTGAAGTCAAGTGGGCGTTAGGGAGCATCACCACGAACAAAGCTAGTGGAGGTGATGGAATTCCAGTTGAGCTATTTCAAATCCAAACAGATGATGCTGTGAAAGTGCTGCACTCAATATGCCTGCAAATTTGGAAAACTCAGCAGTGGCCACAGGACTGGAAAAGGTCAGTTTTCATTCCAATTCCAAAGAAAGACAATGCCAAAGAATGCTCAAACTACCACACAATTGCACTCATTTCACATACTAGCAAAGTAATGCTCAAAATTCTCCAAGCCAGGCTTAAACCGTAACTGAACCATGAACTTCCAGACATTCAAGCTGGTTTTAGAAAAGGCAGAAGAACCAGAGATCAAATTGCCAACATTTGCTGGATCATTGAAAAAGCAAAGGAGTTCCAGAAAAACATCTACTTCTGCTTTATTGAATATGCCAAAACCTTTGACTGTGTGGATCACAATAAACTGTGGAAAATTCTGAAAGAGATGGGAATACCAGACCAGCTGACTTGCCTCTTGAGAAATCTGTATGCAGGTCAAGAAGCAACAGTTAGAACTGGACATGGAACAACAGACTGGTTCCAAATAGAAAAAGAAGTATGTCAAGGCTGTATATTGTCACCCTGCTTATTTAACTTATATGCAGAGTACATCATGAGAAACGCTGGGCTGGAAGAAGCACAAGCTGGAATCAAGATTGCCGGGAGAAATATCAATAGCCTCAGATATGCAGATAACACTACCCTTTTGTAGAAAGAGAAGAACTAAAAAGCCTCTTGATGAAAGTGAAAGAGGAGAGTGAAAAAGTTGGCTTAAAGCTCAACATTCAGAAAACGAAGATCATGGCATCTAGTCCCTTCACTTCATGGCAAATAGATGGAGAAACAGTGGAAACAGTGGCAGACTTTATTTTCAGTCAGTCAGTCAGTTCAGTTGCTCAATCATGTCCGAATGTTTGCGACCCCATGAACCACAGCACGCCAGGCCTCCCTATCCATCACCAACTCCCGGAGTCCACCCAAACCCATGTCCATTGAGTCGGTGATGTCATCCAACCATCTCATCCTCTGTTGTCCCCTTCTCCTCCTGCCCTCAATCTTTCCCAGCATCCGGGTCTTTTCAAATGAGTCAGCTCTTCCCAGCAGGTGGCCAAAATACTGGAGTTTCAGCTTCAACATCAGTCCTTCCAATGAACACCCAGGACTAATCTCCTTTAGGATGGACTGGTTGGATCTCCTTGCAGTCCAAGGGACTTTCAAGAGTCTTCTCCAACACTACAGTTCAAAAGCATCAATTCTTCAGTGGTCAGCTTTCTGTATAGTTCAACTCTCACATCTTTTGGGGGGCTCCAAAATCACTGCAAGTGGTGACTTCAGCCCTGAAATTAAAAGACGTTTACTCCTTGGAAGAAAAGTTATGACCAACCTAGACAGCATATTAAAAAGCAGAGACATTCCTTTGTCAACAAAAGTCCATCTAGTCAAGGCTATGGTTTTTCCAGTAATCATGTATGGATGTGAGAGTTGGACTATAAAGAAAACTGAGCACCAAAGAACTGATGCTTTTGAACTGTGCTGTTGGAGAAGACTCTTGAGAGTCCTTTGGACTGCAAGGAGATCCAGCCAGGCCATCCTAAAGGAAATCAGTCCTGAATATTCATTGGAAGGACTGACACTGAAGCTGAAAATCCAATACTTTAGCCACCTGATGTGAAGAGCTGACTCATTTGAAAAGACCCTGATGCTGAAAAAGAATGAGTGTGGGAGGAGAAGGGGAGACAGAAGATGAGATGGTTGGACGGCATCACCAACTCAATCAACATGAGTTTGAGTAAACTCTGGCAGCTGGTGATAGACAGGGAGGCCTGGCATGCTGCAGTCCATGAGGTCGCAAAGAGTCGGACAGGACTGAGTGACTGAACTGTACTGAACTGAACTGTGCTTCAGCTTCTCATTAGTAAAGGAATAAATTTCACTTGTACTCTCCTTCCCTCTGTACGGGGTTTCCCTAGTGGCTCAGAAGGTTAAAAAAAAAAAAAAAAAAACCTGCCTGCAATGCAGGAGCCTGGGGTTTGGTCCCTAGGTCAGGAATCCCTGGAGCAAGGCATGGCAACCTACTCTAGTACTCTTGCCTGGGAAATCCCATAGACAGAGGAGCCTGGAGGGCTACAGTCCATGGGGTCACAAAGAGTCCCTTCATAAACCCTAAGGACTAAGTAAGTATCTGTAGCACCTTTCTTTTCAGACTGTTCCACTTTCCTAGGTTTTTTTTTCTTTCTTTTTTTTTTTTTTTTTGGTGAAGTCTTCAGGAGCTGTGCATTGCTCCTGACAGTTGCAAAGAGGGAGTTGATGTGATTAAATACATTTTCATCACCTGTGAGTAGATAATAAAATATATTGTAAGTAAAACTAAATCCTTCTATTTTCCATTTTAACTAGACCAAAGATCTCTGGAAGATTTATATTTTTTTTTTTAGCTTTTAATTGCTTCCTAAATTCCTAATATATTTGACATTTATTCTGTAACCACTGTGTCCTCAGTTCTTTCAAATATCACTTGAGTTTCTCAACAAATCTGAGGACAGGACTGTGATACCCATCTTACAAACAAGACCCTGAGGCTTAAAAAAGCAAAGCATATGTGTCTAATGTCACAGAGCAAGTAAGAAATAGAAATAAGATTCAAATTCTGGTCTCTTAACTCTCAGTCCAATGTCAGGCTAGCTGTCCTACAGCTATTACCAAGTTAGGTACAATGGATGAGAAAAAAAAACTGAGTGACCAAAATTCAGAGCTTCTCTCTTGCTAAAGAATCCCATGTACTTTGTAGTTTTCACTCTGGTGAGGAAAGTTTTCACATGTTCTGCAATGTTGGCACGCTTCCATATCCTCACCCTTTCCAGCTCATACTGTTTCCTCTGCAGGAATTATAATAGCTGTATCCTCAGTTACTTTCTTTTTAGAACTTTTTGGGAAAACTGGCCATTGTAGAGGATTACAGAAGTAAATATGCAATGACACAGAGTGACATGAACCCAAAAATTTTTCCCACTGAACTCAGTCTCTAAGTCTCCCATTTCTAGTCCATCCTGCTGTTGCCAGGGGCAAGGAGTACTGCTAAACACACCAGAACTCTTGTAGGATCTTTCTAAAGGTTCCCTGCAAAATGTATTGCTTTTATAACTGCCAGTTAAATGATGCCTTGACTGCATTTGAGGAAGAGTGGGGACATCCAGTGGCCATGTCGGTTGATAACAACTGAATTATCACTACAGTGATATCTTCTGATTTGATAAACTCTAGAACTGCAAAGTCTGTTAAAGATTTTTGTTTTCAACAAATTTAAATTACTGCAAAAGGGACATTTTGGTACCCCTCAAACTTGTATTTAGAGTTCAATTGACAAGTGCATCTCCCCAGATAATCTTTATTTTTCAGATGCCTAGGTCATAGTTTACTGCTCAAAATGATCAACCACATCGAACCAAAGTACATGATGATCTTAACTCTTCCCCAAAAATATCTGAATTTTTAGGCCTTCCAGATGGTGCAGTGGTAAAGAATCCGCCTACCAATGCAGAAGACTCAGGTTCGATCCCTGGGTCAGGAAGATACCCTGCAGGAAGAAATGGCAACCCAGTCCAGGATTCTTGCCTGGAAAATCCCATAGACAGAGGAGCCTGGCAGGCTACAGTCCATACGGTCAAAAGAATCTGACATGCCTGAGCAACTGAGCATTCAATAGACTCTTTGACTCAATAGACATGGATGACTTCCTGGCCTCAGTGTATGCATTGTACACAAATGTTGGATGCGGTCTTCCTTTCCGTATGAAGAGAAATGAAACAGTTTGAGGGATCAAGACATTTCATTGACCAGCTAGTGCAATTTTGAAACTGAAATTTTTTAGTTTGGAAGGAACACATGTCTTTTTTTAAAAACTCATTAGTTAATTTATTTTTGGCTGCACTGGGTCTTCATTGTTTTGCACAGGCTTTCTCTGGTTGTGGTGAGCAGAGCCTACTCTCTAATTGTGATGCTTGGCCTTCTCATTGTGGTGGCTTCACTTGTTGCAGAGCACAGGCTCTATGGCATGCGGGCTTTAGTAGTTGTGGTGCATGGGGCTCAGTGGCCCGTCAGCATGGGGAATCTTCCCGGACCAGGGGAACCTGTGTCCCCTGCATTAACAGGCAGATTGTTAACCACTGGACCACCAAGGAAATCCAGCACATGTGTCTTTTAACCTCCCTAGAATAATATTATTGAAAGGTGTTGATGTTGTTCTGCCATGTGATGAAATAGTTTGGCCAATTAAAAAAATAAAGCACATGATATTGTTCAAGAATGCAGTTTAATGACTGTACCCTTTTTTTTTTTTCTTCTCATCACATGGCACATTCTAAAACCATTTAAAACTCAATGTTCATATTTGTAACTGAATAGAACAGCTCAAGGTAGAGAACAAGATAAACAGATCAAGGACCAGGGAATTCTCAGCATGGACTCTTTGGAACATACATTGTTGTATCTGCTCTGAAAGTTGCTTTACTCAGGGGCAGCCGGCCTCAAACAAGTTATGAGTAGGTATGTCTAATAGGTATGTCAAATTTCTCAGTTTTGGTCCAAACCCTTGTTTTGTACAATACTCATTGCAGGTCTCAACACACTTGCCCTGTGGGCCATTCTCAAACCTTCCTTAACCTTTCCATCCACTACCAAAGCTAACCACGGCATACAGTCACAAGACTCTGCTCCCAGGGCAGTGTTCCTGATAAGAAGGGAAACTGATAAAACTTTAGAAATGTAAAGATGAAAGACACATGCTGGTTGCCAGTATTATTCCTCCAGAAGAATTTTCTCCCAATAGAAGACAATGCCTGATCACGAAGAAATATCTTCCAATATTGGAATTTCATCCAAGAGTTTAACCGTCCATCTCAGAGTTTTATAGACTCTCAGCTACAGATAAAATCAATCCTGGGACTTCCCTAATTGTCCAGTGGTTAAGACTTTGCACTTCCACTGCAGGGAGCCCAGGTTTGATCCCTAGTCAGGAAATTGCAATCCCACAAACCATGTGGTGTGCCCCCTCCCCAAAAAAAGTCCAATCCTAACTCTTAACCATTAAAATTAATCAGAAGAAATGAAGACTTACATTCTGGCATCAAAAAAAACTAAATTTTGCTTGACAACCACAAATCATATGTTGCATGTGTTATACTTAACTCTATTGTCATTCACATTCACCTTGAATACAAAGCTCAAAGACAGTTCATCCCTTGATAATTCTTCTAGAATATATTTCCTTTCTGAGGTTCATCACTGGGATGCATAATTCAGGATTATACTGCAGGATTGCTTTAGAAAGACTGAGGACCAAGACACCAGAGTTCCAGCTCCAGTTCTGCTACTCATTAACCAGCCAACCCCACATCAGGCAGGGTACATTTCAAGTTCAGTTTTCTCATTAGATCTCCCGGTGTAATGTTATAAAATATTCTCTCATCCCATTTCCTTGTTTAGAATTGATTTGTCCAGTACACAACTACCCTGGGTTGGGAAGATCCCCTGGAGGAGGGCATGGCAACCCACTCCAGTATTCTTGCCTAAAGAATCCCCATGGACAAAGGAGCCTGGCAGGCTACTGTCCATGGGGTCACAAAGAGTCAGACACAACTGAAGCGACTAAGCACAGCACACATGACTGTACAAAAGTGGACTGAATAATATTCCAGTGTACACACATACCGTATCTTCTTTATCCATTCATCTGTTGGTAGACACTTAGGTTGCTTCCAAGTCTTGGCTATTGTAAATAGTGCTGCACTGAATATTCAGGTGTATGTATCTCTTTGAATTATAATTTTCTTCAGAGATGTGGTATATTTATATACCAGGGAAGCCCAGATTAACATATATTCACTGCTATACATTAGGCTTACCTGGTACCTCAGACAGTAAAGAGTTGCCTGCAATGTAGGAGACTCAGGTTTGATCACTGGGTGGGGAAGATCCCCTGGAGAAAGGAATGGCTACCCACTCCAGTATTCTTGCCTGGAGAATCCCATGGACCAAGGAGCCTGGCGGGTTGCAGTCCATGGAATCACAAAGAGTCAGACAGGACTGAGCAACTAACACTTTCACTTTCACTGCTGCTGCTGCTGCTAAGTCACTTCAGTTGTGTCTGACTCTCTGCGACCCCATAGACAGCAGCCCACCAGGCTCCCCCATCCCTGGGATTCTCCAGGCAAGAACACTGGAGTGGGTTGCCATTTCCTTCTCCAATGCATGAAAGTGAAAAGTGAAAGTGAAGTTGCTCAGTCATGTACAACTCTTCGCGCGACCCCATGGACTGCAGCCTACCAGGCTCCTCCGTCCATGGTTATTTTCCCGGCAAGAGTACTGGAGTGGGGTGCCACTGCCTTCTGCATCACTTTCACTACTATATATAAAATAGATAACCAACAAGGACTTATTTTATAGCACATGGAACTATATGCAATGTTTTGAAATAACCTATAAGGGAAAATAATCTGAAATATATATATATATATATTTATATGTATACCTATATAAATAAAACTGAGTCACTTTGCTATACACCAGAAACTAGCAAAACATTGTAAATCAACTATACTTCAACTCAAAAAAAAAATTTTGTCTAACATCATAAGGTCTTTTCAGAAGATTCTCTCCTTCTAAAAGAAAGAATCACAGAAACTCACTACCTGAAAGATCTTCTATACTTAAGAAATTATGTACCAACCTTTGGTGTTGATAATGTGTGGCATAGGAATACCTCGTGTAGATCCTTCTCTAAACACCCAAAGCACTTTATTATACCTCCTGTCTGCCATGAGATACAGAAAAGGGGAGAACAAAATACGAACCCAGGAATCCTGCATCCTCACTTTCTGCTCTAAACAATTATCATACTGATTTCTGAAGAAAGCAGGAAAAAATGAGCAGTCCCGTTGCTCACGCCATGGTTCTCAACAGTTTGCCATCAAATGCATTTGAAGATCTTGCTTCTTTCTCTCCTGCCAACACAGGAATAGGAGGCAGAGCAGCCATGAGGGATATCACAAGAATTTGCTTTCTCGGTCTTAAGAAGAGCCATTCCATTTCTTGCCTGAAGTTTAACTTGATTATGCATTCATTAAAGACGAGTGATGGTGATGATTAAACAAAAACATCTTTAAAATGCAGAGTTCATTTCAGCCCATTTGGTTTTGTTACACACAAATTGGATTTGCATCGCATCTTGCACAGCAGGTACTCCACTTGAAATCAAAGACAGATGCTTTTATGGGATTAAAAAGAAAACCTAGGAGGAGGGGGAGAGGGCGAGAGATTGAGATATTTTTGCATTTCAGTAATAATGGCTCCAAAATGAAATTGCGATCATATTACTGCTTTATCCATATAAGTGTTGGGGCTATAATTAAAAGGAAACAAGAGCCCCCCATATAACTTGAATCATCGTCAAAGAAGAACATTTAATTTGCAGGGGGAAAAATGATTTTTCCCATAAATGTCTAATAATACCTTAGCATATTTGAAATTTAATCATAAGTGGCTTAGAATTAAACCATTTGAATTATTACTGAAACATTTCAAGTGGTGACATTAAATGCTTTGTTTGAAATTAGCCATTAATTCAAAAGTCTTCTCCAGTGCTGCTGTGAGAGTTTAACTCCTTGTCTGTAAACAGAAGTTCCTGGTTCTCACACTATATAATTAATCTTCATACCTCTACAATGCTCATATTGATGGCTGTTTACTCTGGTATCTTTGGTTCAATGATGCAAGACAGTATGATTTTATAATTGATACTATCTCCTGTTTTAAATTTGTATATATTCATCAGTATATTAGAGTTTCATTGCAAGCACTAAGTAAAGAAGGGCAGAACTGACAGAACCCCTGGGTAGCTTACCTTCTCGTTATTTCCAAGACGTGCATATGGTGAACCTCTAATGTCTTGCAGAATGTCTGACTCTTTAACTGCATATTAGCCTTTCTTGTCTACTTGGTATTTGCATCTTGTGGTGGATAGATTGCACTGGTGATCCCAATTACTGGCCCTCCTGGTCTATGCTCTTTGCAACATTACAGATCTTCCCATGAAGAGGTGGGATCTATTTCCCCCACCTTTGGAATCTGGGCTCAACTTGTGATTTGCTGTGGTCACCAGAGTTCGGTGAAAAGGATAATGTGTCAGTTCTAAGCCGAGGCTCTGGAGGCCTAGCATAATCACTTTTTTCTCTTGATTCTGCAATGAGAAAAGAGCTAGCCTGATGAAAAATGGGAGATATCACCCCATAACTCCTGCCAACATTCAACCTACCCCCAGAAGCATAGCTGCCTAGCCAAATGAAACTGATCACAACCAAGACCAGAAGAACTGTGTGGCCAACTTAAGACCAAATAAATTATTAATCTGGAGGATGTTTTGTTACACAGCAATGGGTAGTGATACACAGCTGCATCATTTAATTTGGACTTTAACGATGAATAAGATTTCTGATGTTTAGCGCATCTTTGTGTTATAGTATGTATTGGTATATGTTTAATAAGTATTTATTGATTTACCTGGAATGTCAGGTCCATGAATCAAGGCAAATTGGAAGTGGTCAAACAAGAGATGGCAAGAATGAATGTCGACATTCTAGGAATCAGTGAACTGAAATGGACTGGAATGGGTGAATTTAACTCAGATGACTACTGCGGGCAGGAATCCCTCAGAAGAAATGGAGTGGCCATCATGGTCAACAAAAGAGTCCAAAATGCAGCACTTGGATGCAATCTCAAAAACGACAGAATGATCTTTGTTCATTTCCAAGGCAACCATTCAATATCAGAGTAATCCAAGTCTATGCCCCAACCAGTAATGCTGAAGAAGCTGAAGTTGAATGGTTCTATGAAGACCTACAAGACCTTTTAGAACTAACACACAAAAAAGATGTCCTTTTCATTATAGGGGACTGGAATGCAAAAGTAGGAAGTCAAGAAACACCTGGAGTAACAGGCAAATTTGGCCTTGGAATACGGAATGAAGTAGGGCAATAATAGAGTTTTGCCAAGAAAATGCACTGGTCATAACAAACACCCTCTTCCAACAACACAAGAGAAGACTCTATACATGGACATCATCAGATGGTCAACACCAAAATCAGATTGATTATATTCTTTGCAGTCAAAGATGGAGAAGCTCTATACAGTCAGCAAAAACAAGACCAGGAGCTGACTGTGGCTCAGATCATGAACTCCTTATTGCCAAATTCAGACTGAAATTGAAAAAAGTAGGGAAAACCACTAGACCATTCAGGTATGACCTAAATCAAATCCCTTATGATTATACAGTGGAAGTGAGAAATAGATTTAAGGGCCTAGATCTGATAGATAGAATGCCTGATGAACTATGGAATGAGGTTCGTGACATTGTACAGGAGACAGGGATCAAGACCATCCCCATGGAAAAGAAATGCAAAAAAGCAAAATGGCTGTCTGGGGAGGCCTTACAAATAGCTGTGAGAAGAAGAGAAGTGAAAAGCAAAGGAGAAAAGAAAAGATATAACCATCTGAATGCAGAGTCCCAAAGACTCGCAAGAAGAGAGACGAAAGCCTTCTTCAGCGATCCAATGCAAAGAAATAGAGGAAAACAACAGAATGGGAAAGACTAGGGATCTCTTCAGGAAATACCAAAGGAACATTTCATGCAATAATATTCTGTCCTCGATAAAGGACAGAAATGGTATGGACCTAACAGAAGCAGAAGATATTAAGAAGAGGTGGCAAGAATACACAGAAGAACTGTACAAAAAAGATCTTCACAATCCAGATAATCATGATGGTGTGATCACTGACCTAGAGCCAGACATCCTGGAATGTGAAGTCAAGTGGGCCTTAGAAAGCATCACTACAAACAAAGCTAGTGGAAGTGATAGAATTCCAGTTGAGCTATTCCAATCCTGAAAGATGATGCTGTGAAAGTGCTACACTCAATATGCCAGCAAATTTGGAAAACTCAGCAGTGGCCACAGGACTGGAAAAGGTCAGTTTTCATTCCAATCCCAAAGAAAGGCCATGCCAAAGAATGCTCAAACTACTGCACAATTGCACTCATCTCACACGCTAGTAAAGTAATGCTCAAAATTCTCCAAGCCAGGCTTCAGCAATATGTGAACCGTGAACTTCCTGATGTTCAAGCTGGTTTTAGAAAAGGCAGAGGAACCAGAGATCAAATTGCCAACATCCACTGGGTCATGGAAAAAGCAAGAGAGTTCCAGAAAAACATCTATTTCTGCTTTATTGACTATGCCAAAGCCTTTGACTGTGTGGATCACAATAAACTGTGGATAATTCTGAAAGAGATGGGAATACCAGACCACCTGATCTGCCTCTTGAGAAATTGGTATGCAGGTCAGGAAGCAACAGTTAGAACTGGACGTGGAACAACAGACTGGTTCCAAATAGGAAAAGGAGTACGTCAAGGCTGTATATTGTCACCTGCTTACTTAACTTATATGCAGAGTACATCATGAGAAATGCTGGGCTGGAAGAAGCACAAGCTGGAATCAAGATTGCTGGGAGAATATCAATAACCTCAGATATGCAGATGACACCACCCTTATGGCAGAAAGGAAGAGGAACTCAAAAGCCTCTTGATAAAAGTGAAAGTGGAGAGTGAAAAAGTTGGCTTAAAGCTCAACATTCAGAAAACTCAGATCATGGCATCTGGTCCAATCACTTCATGGGAAATAGATGGGGAAACAATGGAAACAGTGGCAGACTTTATTTTTCTGGGCTCCAAAATCACTGCAGATGGTGACTGCAGCCATGACATTAAAAGATGCTTACTCCTTGGAAGGAAAGTTATGATCAACCTAGATAGCATATTGAAAAGCAGAGACATTACTTTGCCAACAAAGGTTCGTCTAGTCAAGGCTACGGTTTTCCCTGTGGTCATGTATGGATGTGAGAGTTGGACTGTGAAGAAGGCTGAGTGCTGAAGAATTGATGCTTTTGAACTGTGGTGTTGGAGAAGACTCTTGAGAGTCCCTTGGACTGCAAGGAGATCCAACCAGTCCATTCTGAAGGAGATGAGCCCTGGGATTTCTTTGGAAGGAATGATGCTAAAGCTGAAACTCCAGTACTTTGGCCACCTCATGTGAAGAGTTGACTCATTGGAAAAGACTCTGATGCTGGGAGGGATTGGGGGCAAGAGGAGAAGGGGACGACAGAGGATGAGATGGCTGGATGGCAATACTGACTCGATGGATGTGAGTCTGAGTGAACTCCGGGAGTTGGTGATGGACAGGGAGGCCTGGCGTGCTGCGATTCATGGGGTCACAAAGAGTCGGACACGACTGAGCGACTGATCTGATCTGATCTGATTGATTTATAATTGGGAGGAAATTCATTTATCTATTTTAGTCTGTGGATCAACATATTCTAATAAACTCTCATAGCATGTAACTATGTCTTCCATACTTAATGTAGAGTGCTTGGGGCTGGGGGGAAACCAGAAAAGAAGGCATTGTGCTCCATTCTTTTTCTCACTGAGAATATCACACCTGAAAAATGACCCAAGAACATAGATAAAGGACTTATTGGAGAAAGAAGTCAGCCTCTTCAGCATGTATATTAATTGGCTTGAAATTTCATGTGGAATTGTACCTGGATCAGGCTTACCATTTCAAAACCTTCATGGGGGTCTTCCCTGGCAATCCAGTGTCTAAGACTCTTCACTTCCAGTGCAGGGGGCACAGGTTCCATCCCTGGTCGGGATGGAGCAACAGGGTTGGACCTAGAGAGTATCAAACTGAGTGAAGTAAGATGTCAGAGAAAGACAAATATATGATATACTCATCTGTGGAATCTAATTTTTTTAATGATATAAATGAACTTATTTGGAAAACAGAAACAAAGTCACAGATATCAAAAACAAACTTATGGTTACCAAAGGTGAAATGTGAGGGGATGGAATAAATTAGGAGCTTGCAATTAACATACACACACTACTATATTTAAAATAGAGAACCAACAAGGACCTAGTGTATAGCACAGGGAACTCTACTCAATTTTCTGTAATAACCTATACAAGAAAACAGTCTGAAAAAGAATGAACATATATGTACAACTGAATTGCTGTGCACCTGAAACTAACACAACATTGTAACTATACTCCAATCATGTGTGCAAGCTTAGTCACTCAGTCGTGTCCAATTCTTTGTGACACTTTGGACTGTAGCCCACCAGCCTCCTTAGCCCGCCCGCCTATGGGATTTTTCAGGCAAGAATAATGGAGTGGGTTGCCATTTCCTCCTCCAGGGGAATCTTCCTGACCCAGGGATCAGATCTGCATCTTTTGTGTCTCCTGCACTGCAGGTAGGTTCTCTATCCACTGACCCATTAAAAAACAAAAGACATGTCATATAAAATAGCTCACAGGAGCTGAGTCAGTTTGCTTACAATATGGCCTTATGCAAGTCAACTGATGCATTTGAATATATGCTTTTATCTGTAAAATAACATGAGAATACTTTACAGTCTTTCCATGATTGTTACTAGAAATAAGGTACAATGGTTAGTAAAGTGTCAACATACAGTTAGTGGTAGTGGTGGTGGTGTGGTAGCAGTAGTATCAGTTATGATATCTGTCTTCAACAACCTATGAACCACCTCAGTTCAATTAACTTTTTTAATTTTATTTTTATTTTTTTGGCTACACTGAGTCTTCATTGTCACACGAGGGCTTTCCCTAGTTGTGGCAGATAGGCTTAGTTACCCTGTTGCATGTGGGATCTTAGTTCTCTGACCAGGGATCAACCCACATCCCCTGCAATGGAAGGCAGATTCTTAACCACTGGACCACCAGGGAAGCCCCTCAGTTCAATTATTTTATCTTCACATGTTTTAAGCAATATCCACCATATACTTTTATCTATGAACCCATCCATTCCCTATAAATCCACTCCATTCAATGCAGTTCCAAATATTCCCAGAATACCAGAACCAAAGTTCAGATGCCTGAGTGATAAAGGTGGAACCATTCACTGACCTTGGAGCAAGGTTACCTTGTTACTAGTCAGACTTGGAACCCTATACCTTCACTGCCGACTATTTGGGATCTGCGCTACCCTCAAGTCACAACACTTCTAGTCCCTTTTGGTCTGCTCATCTGTACAGAGACTTCTGTCTTGACCTCTGATCCTAATCATTGATGTCATTTCCCCCAAGAGTACCTGGCACCCTGCCACTAGACTAGCACTCTTGATTTATCCATTCTGGAAAGGCTGTATTGCTTTACTCCTGATAGAGCTACTTCCTTTAAAATGTTGCTCTATAATGAAGAATATTGGAATCTTATTTGTAGTAATGACTAACATCTAAGTAATACTTTAGATTATTAGAAATCACTTTCACATCCATCCTCAGAAAAACCCTGTACAAGAGAGATTATTTTATCCTACAATGAGGAAATAGAGACTGAAAAAGGCTAAATGAATTCTCCAATATCATAGTAGTATATCCAAGCTAAATCAAGTGTTCTGGCTCCAGCATCTATGAAGTTATCATTTTCCACCTTGATCAAAACATACACAGGTTTATTCATCCAATGAACATTTTCTGAGTACCTAAATGCTACAGGTACCTTCACCCTCAAAGATGTTCACAACCTAGCAAGCATGCAATCATGTAAACACAGGACCAATGCCTTATTCTTCTTGGAAATAGCAGCTTCTGACACAGTATCTGCACTTTCCAGGTGGCACAGTGGTAAAAGAATCTGCCTGCCATTGCAGGAGACGCAGAAGATGCAGGTTCGATCCCTGGGATGGAAAGATCCCCTGGAGAAGGAAATGACAACCCAGTATCTAGCACAGAGCATATTTATTGAATGAATGAACGGTATATGAATGAATATATTAAAAATTAAATTACTTTTTAAGCAAATGCTAACACAATGAGAAATTACTCTATAAAGCACAAAGTGGTATATAAATTTTAAGCATTATTACTGTGTTCAATTTTAGGAGGAATTTTAATTTCAATTAGAATGTCAGAGTGAGCTCTTAGATAATTCTAATAATGTCTTCTTTTATCCTATTTAACATTATTTCCTTCAAATTCAATATACCATCAGGAGAAAGGCTGCTTTAAGTCCCTCCTTCAAGAGTTCTTTAATCCTCTGACCTGATTGCAATCACTTCATCAAATGCACCCACACCCTGATTCTGTCACTGCCAAAACTCCCATATGGAAGGGGAGGAGCCCTCTCAGAGGACTTGGCACAAATCCTCATAAAACCACTTAGCACATTTTATTGTAATTATCTGTTGACATGTCTTTTCCCCCCTCAAATCAATGCCACTTGATAATTTACCTACTAAAAGTTTTCAAGATCTCACAACACAACTGTCCATTTTTTTTAAGTAAAATATTCTTTTAAAATTAACCTCAAATACCTTCCCGTGCGGGAGACATGGGTTCGACCCTGGCCAGAGAACTAAGGTCCCACGTGCCAAGGGCAACTAAGCCACAGCTAAGACCCGATGCAGCCAGAGAAATAAGATAAATGAATAAAACTAACCCCAAATGAAGCTCCTTTATGTTTAGAAAATATATAACAATGTTTCCACTGTTTGGTTCACTTTCCTTATACTTGCCTTTTCATAAACACCTTAAACCAACATGTAAAATCTTAAAATGAATACTCAATTTGTAAAATACACCTAAGCTAATTTGAGAGGACAGTTTTGAATTAGAAGGTCCTCTGCTTCCAGCTTTTGGTAATAATGCCCAGGCTAATCCACTTCATTATAAAAGGTCAGTCTACTCAGTTACTACCAAATTATTAACTAAAACTACTGTTGTGTGGCTGAGAATTCCATGAGGCACTTTCAGACAGAAGTCATGGACCTAGCGCTGACTTTTTTTTTTTTTAATATAAGATACACTTAAAGTAGCTTCTTTCAGTTTAAGAAAAATACTTAAAGATTGGGTAAAATCATTGTTTTAATAACAGATGGTCATTGCTTCGAATTCATTTTCCTATGTGTTAAATTTGCTTATCATTTTATGTGGTATTTGTGCACACATGTCCAGAGACTGCAAATTGTGTTAGGATCTAATCACTACCAATTCCTCAGAGAAAGAGAGGAAGCATCTTGGAAGCTCAGTTTCTGAAACAGTTGGAATAGTTCCTGGAGTGATCTGTTAGAGAGACCTTTGGAAGGCCAAGATTTTCTGCTTTACGTAATTATGTCACAAGCAGATGTTTGGAGTTTATGCTGTGTACCAGCAACATAGACTTTGGATTTACTTCAGACTTATGAGAGGGGCAGACCAGAAATAATATTTGACTCTCAGAATTAAGCTAGGATTCAGTAGTTAATTTTAAGTAAAACTGAGAACAAAATCTTAGATAAATAGGATAGCAGGTGACATTCACTCTTTAATTATATACTGTGCGTGCTAAGTCACTTCAATTGTGTCCGACTCTTTGCAACCCTATGGACTATAGCCCACCAGGCTCCTCTGTCCATGGGATTTTCCAGATAAGAATATTGGAGTGGGTTGCCATGCCTTCCTCCAAGGGATCTTCCCGATCCAGCAATAGAACCAGCATCTCCTGCATCCCCTGCATTGCAAGTGGATTCTTTACTGCTGAGCCACTGGGGAAGCCCCAGTTATGTGCCAATTCCTATCTTTTTTAATATTTATTTACTTGGCCACACCAGGTCTTCACTGTGGCATGTGGAATCTAGTTCCCTGCCCAGGAACCTAGGCCTCCTGCATTGGGAGCATGGAGTCTTAGCCAACGGAGCTCAGGGAAGTCCCTATGTGCTATTCGTGCAAATTCTAAAGCTCATCCCTTCAATTCATTACTCCCTCCACCCCAAAGTATTTTCAAAAAGGAATTCCAGGCTATCATGTTCAGAAAATTAATGTTTCAGAAAATTAAGGGTAAAAACAACCACAGAAGTAAAGAGCTCACAAACAAGTTAAAGGCAAAAATGTGGAGAAGGAATATCATGTCAAAAAGAATTCCAACCACACCAGCTTAGCTCAGTGACAGCGGTTACTCCTGATAGCTGAGTGTTGAAGGCAGAGTTGCTGGAAAATGACTGACACATTTCATCAAAGCTTCCACTCAGCTGCCTCTGCCAACTGTCGCTAGTAAATGACTTAATCTTTGCTAAACTTTCATGCAGGAAATGCAGAGTAGCTGAAATGCACCCACATATAGACCTGAAACTCTAATGAGATCATTTGACATTCTGATTGATAAGAAATCTACATTGTGTTTTGACTTGCCTGCCACCATTGATATGGTGGATCCCAGTTTGAAAGGTTCTAAAATGATAGTTATTTTACAATACATCCCAATGGTAACAGAGAACGAAGAAATGTGGAAATGAATGAGTTAATTGCCTGTTATTTGTTACAAGGTAAATTTTTTATCACATTTCATACTTATTATTTTTTTTCCTTAGGGAAAGTAATTGGTTAGGAGGACATAAAGACATAAATATTTTATGTAACCTCCTAAAAATAAAGAGTCATGTGGGTTCTTTCAAGAATATGTGTTTATATGCCTTAGATTGAGGGAATTTATGCAAGAATGTTGAAATGCAAGATAATGTTGCCAATTGCAACATTTGCCTACCTCAACTGTGGATCTGCCACTGCCATCGTCAGACATCTATTATTATTATCAATATTATTATTATTTGAAGTGTAATTGCTTTTTATCACAAGCAATATGCTAAGCATCTAAGCATAGCCAGCATACATGTATCTCCTCCTTCTTGAACCTCTCTCCTACCCACTCCCTCCCCCCATCCCACCACTCTAGGTCATCAAAGAGCACTGAGCTGAGCTCCCGGTGCTATATAGCAGCTTTCTGTTAGCTCTCTATTTTACACACAGTGGTATATGCATGCTAAACCTACCATCCCAATTCATTTCCTCTTCCCCTTCCCCTCCTGTGTCCACAGGCCCATTCTCTTTGTGTCTCTATTCCTGACCTGCAAACAGGCACCCATAACTTTTTTACTTGGATTTAAGATTGGTTTGTATGTTATGGTAAATCCACACTTCCTCAAAGTGTTTGTGGGGCTGTGAGTTTTTCTGCTTAATTCTGATCTTTTCTACAAGCCTATGGAGTCTTTGTGAGCAGGAGTCAGAATTAAAATGAATTCTGGGTGCCTTCACTCTACCGTACTGCTAAGTCAGTAAATCCTATTATAACATTTACATATGAGGTGGGAAGAGAGAGCTGGCATCTGCATTCGTCGGCCTTCCTCCATTTTCATTTCACTCTGCTTGAAAAAGATTCATCGATGTTACCAGGAGAATCAAGAGGGAAAATGTTTGGCTTATATCATCCATAGAGCTTCCCAGGTGATGCAGTTGATAAAGAATCAGCCTGCCAATGCATTAGATGCAAGAGATGTGGGTTCAATCCCTGGGTTGGGAAGATCTGGAGTAGGAAATGGCAACCCATTTGAGTATTCTTGCCTGGGAAATCCCACAGACAGAGGAGCCTGGAGGGCTGCAGTCCATGAGGTTGCAAAGAGTGGGACATGACTGAGCACACACAACTCAACTACTTCATCCAGTTGTTTTCTCAGGGGAAATTGGCCTTAACTTGTTAGTCACACAACACATGAACATGCCGACTCTATGATCAAAGGCTATGCCCTCCAAAATGCATTCTGCCCATTTCTGTTTTCCCTTCCACCTTTTAAGAAGCCATCAGACCATCAGACGCTGATTCTTTACAATTAACTTGGTACATTGGATTTCTATCTCTCTTTCTCCCCTTTTCCCTTTCTCATTGTCTTAAGAACTGATTTTCTTTTAACTAAGACATTTTTATCTTGCCAGCAATCAGAGTTCAAATACAGACATACACAAGTTTCTGTAGAAACTCTTAACACGTAAAATTTGAATTGCTTCTAAACTTGGCAAAATGCCTTGCCTTCTCCGAATTCATAAGACAGATGAGACACAAAAGTGAGATAAATGATGCCGTCCTGCTATTTCAAATGCCATATTGATATAGTCATTATTTGTGCCAATAAGGCTCACTGTCAGCTAATTTTAACCTGTTTCTGTGTTAATTATGCTTAATTTTTGTCTTTCCTGTCTTTCGACATCTTATGTTCTTCATTTACTAGAATCTAACTCTGTGAACAACTAAATCTTTCAAACAGCTTTCAGAGTGCCTATTAGGTGCAAAACACTCTACTTTTATCTTTGGTGAGGGCTGGGGAGTATAAAAATATGAACCAGATATGCCTGACATAATGCAGGCTTAATAAAATGTTTGAAGGATGAAAAGGAGAACAAGATTGAGGGAGGGAGGGGAAATTTTAAAAGTCTAATAATTCAGTCCATGTAATAAAATGGATGCTCTATTCCATCATTCTGCTGTAATTTCTTCATCAGATCAGATCAGATCAGTCGCTCAGTTGTGTCTGACTCTTTGCGACCCCATGAATCGCAGCACGCCAGGCCTCCCTGTCCATCACCAACTCCCGGAGTTCACTCAGACTCATGTCCATTGAGTCAGTGATGCCATCCAACCATCTCATCCTCTGTCGTCCCCTTCTCCTCTTGCCCCCAATCCCTCCCAGCATCAGAGTCTTTTCCAATGAGTCAACTCTTCGCATGAGGTGGCCAAAGTACTGGAGTTTCAGCTTTAGCATCATTCCTTCCAAAGAAATCCCAGGGCTGATCTCCTTCAGAATGGACTGGTTGGATCTCCTTGCAGTCCAAGGGACTCTCAAGAGTCTTCTCCAACACCACAGTTCAAAAGCATCAATTCTTCAGCACTCAGCCTTCTTCACAGTCCAACTCTCACATCCATACATGACCACAGGAAAAACCATAGCCTTGACTAGACAAACCTTTGTTGGCAAAGTAATGTCTCTGCTTTTGAATATGCTATCTAGGTTGGTCATAACTTTCCTTCCAAGGAGTAAGCGTCTTTTAATTTCATGGCTGCAATCACCATCTGCAATGATTTTGAAGCCCAGAAAAATAAAGTCTGCCACTGTTTCCACTGTTTCCCCATCTATTTCCCATGAAGTGATGGGACCAGATGCCATGATCTTTGTTTTCTGAATGTTGAGCTTTAAGCCAACTTCTTACTATCTTGATTACTTATGTATATATTTCTTTCTCTTTAGCCAAAAAGTGAGTACCATGACAGAAACAAAGTTGTTGATCTGGCTCATGATTGTGAAAAAGTGTTTTTGCTGATCACCTAGGAAATGCCAAAGAAATGTGAAATTACAGATAAATGAGGGACTTTCCTGGTGGTCCAGTGACTAAGACTGGATGCTTCCACTGCAGGGAGTCTGGTTCAATCCCCAAATGGGGAGCTAAGATCCCACATGCTACGTAGTGCAGCCAAAAGAATAAATGAAAGAAAACTAGAACCCACAGTATAGCACAGGGAACTCTACTCAATACTCTGTAATGACTTACACGGGAAAAGATTCTTTTAAAAAAGAGTGGATATATGTATGGTGGTGGTTTAGTTGCTAAGTTGTGTCCAACTCTGTGACTGCATGGGTTTCTGCCTACCAGGCTACTCTGTCCATGGGATTTTCCAGGCAAGAATACTAGAGTGGTTGCCATTTTGTTCTCCAGGATATACGTATACATATAGCTGCTTCACTTTGCTGAGCAGCAGAAAATAACACAACACTGTAAATCAACCATACTCCAATACAAATTTTTAAAAATAGAAAAATGAGTGAATCCCCTTATCTTGGAAGGGCAAGAATACTTTTGCACTTTCCACATCACTCTCCAATGAACAGCCTTCCTTCTAGAATCCTTACTCTGACAGTAGAACATCTACTCTGAGTGTACCTTGCTCATCCAGTCATTGGTTGCTGTGGGTTATATATATATATTAGAAGCTGAATTCATCCACATGGAGTGAATAATTTCCTAAGGAAATCCAGGTTGGAAAATGACTGCATTTCTCCTCAGCTGATTAGAGGTATGATCCTTATGCCTGCTTTTTAGTCTTGCCTCTCCACCTATCCCTTCCTCCTTTTCATGTTTATTTGGGTTTTTCTTTTTGTTTAATTATTCTCCATTTAGCTTTTAAGATTTCTCCCACCTCTTCCTGACTCAGGCATTCTTAGAGCTACTTCCTTGGAGTCTTAGCTTCTTTATTTCTCACTTTGCGTATGCCCTGTTTTTCATACACATTTGATTTACCACAAATGGTAGTCTATTTCCTCCTAGGAAAAGTGCAGTAGCCTCAGAGAACACTGCTAATAACTTCCCAAGATGTCTCTCTGCTTTAGTGTATTTTAACAGAAGCACCAGTCATGTTTTTATCACTTTTAGAGAGCATTAAAGAACGCAAATCATCAACGCTTGTAGATTACCTTATATTATGTACAAGCACAAGCCAAGTGTGAAGAAGGAAGCCTTCACTGAATGATACTGAGCCTCACCATGATGCAGATTCTTCAACTAGAGACCACAGGTCATTTAACTAGAACAGTGGGATTGGAGGACCAGATTCTGAATATAATTTTATTTTCTTATCTTTTGAGAAAATGATTATAAGTTATTTTAGGATTATACTAAAAGTATACATGGTTTGATAAGTTGGGGATGAATGTGTGCTCAGTTGCTCAGTCGTATCCAATTCTTTGCAACCCCATGGACTGTGGCCCACCAGGCTCCTCTATCTGTGGGATTCTCCCTACAAGAATACTGGAGTGGGGTGATATTTCCTCCTCCAGGGGATTTCCCTGACCCAGGGATTGAGCCCATGTCTCTTACGTCTCCTGCATTGGCAGGAGGATTCTTTAGCACTAGTGCTACCTGGGAAGCCCAAGTTGGGGATGATTATATGTAAATATGTGTTAAATTAACCAATATTATACACATGCTATGAGAATTATTTTTAGGAATTTCTTGTAAATATCTCTTAACAGTACAAAGAATCTTCGATATAAACAATCATATTTTATCATATTGCAGGAAAAACACTGTTAAAATAAGAGGAAGTTCATAGACGATTCAGTTCAGTTCAGTTCAGTTCAGTTGCTCAGTCATCTCCGACTCTTTGCGACCCCACGAATTGCAGCACACCAGGCCTCCCTGTCCATCACCAACTCCCGGAGTTCACTCAGACTCACATCCATCGAGTTGGTGATGCATCCAGCCATCTCATCCTCTGTCATCCCCTTTTCCTCCTGCCCCCAGTCCCTCCCAGCATCAGGGTCTTTTCCAATGAGTCAACTCTTAGCATGATGTGGCCAAAGTACTGGAGTTTCAGCTTTAGCATCATTCCTTCCAAAGAACACCCAGGACTGATCTCCTTTAGGATGGACTGGTTGGATCTCCTTGCAGTCCAAGGGACTCTCAAGAGTCGTCTCCAATACCACAGTTCAAAAGCATCAATTCTTCGACGCTCAGTTTTCTTCACAGTCCAACTCTCTATTTGTACTTAATTATACAGTCGTTCAACTGAGCGACTTCACTTTCACTTTTCACTTTCATGCATTGGAGAAGGAAATGGCAACCCACTCCAGTGTTCTTGCTTGGAGAATCCCAGGGATGAGGGAGCCTGGTGGGCTGCCATGTATGGGGTCGCATAGAGTCAGACACGACTGAAGCGACTTAGCAGCAGCAGCATAGTTTAGATACCCATGAAAAATTCCTCACTCCTCTTTCTATCAAGATGTCACTACATATATATAGGGATATAGGGATTAGGGATCCCTATATATCATTCTCCAGTTCTCCTTTAAAAGCCCTCCTCTGTTGAACAATGGTGTTGCTGCTGCTGCTGCTAAGTCGCTTCAGTCATGTCCGACTCTGTGTGACCCCATAGACAGCAGCTCACCAGGCCCCTCCGTCCATGGGTGGGATTTTCCTGGCAAGAGTACTGGAGTGGGGTGCCATTGCCTTCTCTGGGACAATGGTGTTAGTGGCTCTTAATTTCATACTGCATAAGTAGATTAAAAAGAGGAAGCTTACCCTTTAGAGATTTGGATGAATAGGTTTTTCTGTTTTAAGAGGAAGATAAAGGAATGAAGACTCCCATGGCTGGTTGCCTCAAATGATTCTGGGGTCTGCCCCAAACCAAACTTGACATAGCAGTGCTCCTGACTCTGTGGATTCATTAATTTCAGCCTCATTTATGGTCCTCTGGTGAAAAATAACTATTATTTTTTTTTTCACTTAAATAAGATCCCATGCCTTTCAGAAAGCTGTCATTTTGTAAAAATATTGCCAGTCAATGGGCTTCTACTAAAAAATGTGAGACTTGTGTGACTTGTACATCCCAGTGAAATGCAAGTGTCTGTGAACTCTGACCAGTTCTATTTACTGTAAGCAGAGTCAGCTGTCAATTACTAGTGTGACTTTTCTTCATGGGTGGCTTTTAGCAGATACCTGAAATTCCCCTATTAGATATTTATATGTTTAGGTCAGTGATTCTCAAGAGGGCAGAGTCCAGAGACATGTAGGCAAAAGGTGCGGGGGGAAGATGAGACTCTTCATGTGGTTTATAAAGCATATCTAATACTGCATCACTTGGTTATACAATTACTGGAACTAAAGCTGTGGTTTTGTTTTTCCTGACTTAGAAAATGAAGTAGAAAAGCACTGAAAGATGCCTAAGTTTTGCCATGTTGAACAATAATTATTTGGATGAAAACTGACCTTCTCCATAGTCCTTAGAGCAAGTAGAAAGGTCTTAGACATTAGTCTATAGGCTGACGTTCTTCAACTGGATCAACCTAACAGCTGTATGACCATGGTGGAAAGTGACAGAGCAAGATCAGATTTGCTTGTACCTAGAACCTTCCTCCTTCTTCCAATCTTTCTCTAGTCCCACTGAGTCCCGTGGTGCCTCCTGGGACCTTGGCAAACAGAGGTGCAGGTCATGCTCTGCATATCTCTAGAGATGGCTGTTCACACTGCAGTATATATTGACCCCAAATCTTCTTTCTACTGCCCCTCACCTCCTTTTTCATCTCCTCCCTCCTTTCCCAGATAAGATTCCATGATTCGTTGTTATAATCCCTCTCTGACATACAGCCTACATTTTCTGGCCCCCTCTGCCTCTCCACTGAACCCATTTCTTTATGCCAATTATGTTCCTGTCTTCAGTCCATACCCACCGTTTGTTGCCCTACCTTGTGACACCGGAGCTGGATTCTGCAGTTCCTTTTTCTTCCTGCAGTGCCACAACAGGCTCTGCCGATAGAGGGCGCTGGAGGGAGCCTGCAAGCCTAGAGGAGGAAGACGGCCCTTGTGGTGTGAGACTGGCATGTGTGCGTCCCCGCGACACAAGCGCAATGGCACCGCACACGGGCAAGCGTCGCTCTGCAGCGCACAGCTCCTACAGCGGCCATGCGCTCTCCTCGGAGACCTGAACCTCAGTCCCGTGTGGCCCTCCTCCGGGTTTCCAGATCCCTTCTCTGTTCTTTCCTTCAGCCTGAGACCTGGACGCCACTCTCTGCAGTCATGACTTCCGTGTACCCAAAGTTTTCCTTACCCCTCTAATAGTTAGCCATGGTTCACCTCTTGTTGTTCTTCCGTCGCTCAGTCGTGATCAATGGAGTCTCTGCGACCCCAGGGACTGCAGTACAACAGGTTTCCCTGTCCTTCATTCACTATCTCCCGGAGTTTGCTCAAACTCTTATCCACTGAGTCAGTGATGCCATCCAGCCATCTCATCCTCTGTCCTCCCCTTCTCCTCCTGCCCTCAATCTTTCCCAGCATCAGGGTCTTTTCCAATGAGTCAGCTCTTTGCATCAGGTGGCCAAAGTATCGGAGCTTCAGCTTCAGCATCAGCCTTTCCAATGAATACTAAGAGTTTATTTCCTTTAGGATTGACTGGTTTGATCTCCTTGTAGTCCAAGGGACTCTCAAGAGTCTTCTCAACACCACAGTTGAAAAGCATCAATTCTTTGGTGCTCAGCCTTCTTTATGGTCCAATTCTAACATCCATACATGATTACTGGAAAAACTTAGGTACTTCTACTTATATTAAATGTTCCCTATTCCAGTTCCTGGTGTGGTTTCTGACTTCTAATTGTAGCCTGATTGATAGACCTTGAAAAACCCCAGTGGTGGTTAAATCAACTCTGTCTCCTCCACACCTCTGGCCTCACCTTCTACCATATGCCCCTTGCTCCCTCCCTTCTAGCTACAAGGGCTCCCTGCCATTCTTTGCATAAACTCTCACCTCTCTATTTTCTGCTGCTCCATAAACCTAATCTCATTTTACCCAAAAACCACTTTGCTGACTCCTATACTTCCTTAAATTCTCTTTGGTCAAATACTGTTTCATTAAGGAAACTTTCCATGACTGCCTGACAGAAAATAGCAATTCCCTACTCCCAGCTCTCCTCCTGCCCTCTCCCTATTTCATTTATATTTTTTCAAGAATTTTTTTCTTGCTTTCCACTAAAACAGAGTTTCTAGGACTCTTTATTTTGTTCACTGTAGTATCCTCAACATCTAAAATAGACCAGGCAAATAGCAGGTTTAAAATTTATATACATGAAATGTTGTTTGAATGTAAATGAATATCCAAGTGGGAACCCTATAAAAGACGGCTTAAGAGAGGCAGGGAAGTCAACAGGCAGAGGGAAGTTTATGGTTTGGATGAAGGAGTTGATGATGATGCTGTGGTAAACCGAGACGGAGAACACACACTAAGGAGAACAAGACTAGAGACAGTGAGTAGAATATTAAATACAGTGAGTTTGAAATGCCAATAGGAATTGAATTATAGTTTGGTTCTAGAAAGTGAATTTCATCGGGAGATAGATGTGAGTAGCATCTACCCACATATGGCTGTATTTGAAGTATTAGAAGTGGATGGTCTCCTTCAGAGAAAGTCTTTTCTTCACAAACACCAAGAAAAGGCCTTAAGGATCTCTGTTTACTGAGACTGAAAAAAGTGAAAGTGAAAGTTGCTCAGTTGTGTCCAACTCTTTGAGACCCCATGGACTGTAGCCTGCCAGGCTCCTCTGCCCATGGGGTTTTCCAGGCAAGAATACTGGAGTGGGTAGCCATTCCACTCCAGGGGATCTTCCCGACCCAGGGACTGAGCCCTGGTCTCCTTCATTGCAAGCAGATTCTTTACTATTTGGGCCACCAGTGGTAGTGGCTATTGGTACCAGATTAATGGTGTTCCTTGTGTCTGAAAAAAGCTTTATGGAGGTATCACATTTATCTCTGACTCTGAAACCTGGATAACTGAATAGACAACATCCAATAAGCTGACAGCAGGCTCTCAAGTTTCATGCTTTTTTTCAAACAACAACAACAAAAAAGTGTATTACAAGAAATAACAGTGATTCTTACATTCACTTATTTTTAGATCAGCAGCCCATTTCTTAAAGGTAAAATTTCTATTTTCCAAGGGACTGGCAAGAAAAGGTGACTGTCTTCCAATTGCTTCCACAAAGCATGAGACACTGGATCTTTTAGTAAAAAATTTAGTTTTATAATTCCTATTCCAATTAAATCTGTGTCTTTGGAAGGAGCTAAACTTCATGATCTCATCAGTAAGCCTGCAGAACTGTGTACTGGACTTTATGGTCTTCTGGCCATGCAGAACCCTCTGCTTATTTGTAGTATCAATATGTCCTCCATTTCTTTGCTTAACCTCACTTCTCTATTCTCTGAGTATGAAATTCTGGTGTAATTGACACCATCATCCCACCCCAGGGATAAGCATATGACTTAGACTGCACAAGAAGAAAATTCCATCCTCCTAGCCACAGTGATTCATTGTGGGTCGAGCCTATGACCTCAGGGCTGATGAGAGTCAGTGCCAGCTTCTGTCTAAATTATTTAGTGAATGGGCTTCCCAGGTGGCACTAGTGGTAAAGAAGCCATCTGCCAATGCAGAAGACGTAAGAGATGTGGGTTCGATCCCTGGGTCACGAAGATTCCCTGGAGGAGGGCATGGAAACCCACTCCACTATTCTTGCCTGGAAAATCCCATGGACAGAGGAGCCTGATGGGCTACTGTTCATGGGATCTCAAAAAAGCTGGACACGACTGAGCATGTACACACACATTTAGTGAATAGCGTTCTTTTTCTCTATTAGATGTGAACATGAAGAATGCTGGTTTGGAGCTCCAAGCTTCCCAATCACTTCCCAACAGAACTGTGAATGAAGCCAATAAAGAAGGCAGAAGGAAAAGATGATGGGAGAATTGGTATTCCTTGCATTATTTTAGCCCCTGTATCAAGGCAATCTGAAGTTAGATCTAGCCTAACATATTGCTGTTCCCAAGCCAATAAAGTCTTTTTTTTTTTTTTTTCCTGCTTAAGCCAATTTGAATTGGGTTTTCTGTCATTTGTAAATCTAAGAGTCTAATACAGAGAAGATGGTGGGAGTTAAGATACTTGTAAGAAGAAAGTTCCAGACCACAACCTGCAGATAATCTGTGGGGAAACAAAATGCCCATTTCATTCCTACAGCCTGGACTGTATCAGGGTTACCCACAAACTCTGAATCTGTGTTTCAGTTTCTTTAGGTGTAAGTTGATGATGGGCTTCCCTGGCGGCTCAGACGGTAAAGAATCCACCTGCAATGTGGGAGACCTGGGTTCGATCCCTGGGTTGGGAAGATCCACCGGAGGAGAGCATGGCAACCCACTCCAGTATTCTTCTGGAGAATCCCCATGGACAGAGGAGCCTGGCGGGCTACAGTCTATGGGGTCGCATAGAGTCGGACACAACTGAGTGACTAAGTACATTCAAGTTGATGAAGGAAGTCTATTTTATTGTTTTCAGGTACAAATGGTACTTTTGAATGTGCCCCCATCTAATAGAGGTAGGATTTGTTTAGCTCTTACAAACCAGGGGTGTACAAGATGAAGATTTCCTTAGAGACAACAAGACAATTTGAATGAGGTTGCCCAGGTCTGTTCTGCTCCTTAGAATAAGTTATAGCTATAAGCAATGCCACTGCAATTCCAAGACCTAGGTTTATTTAAGTAAACCTAATAAACTTGTCCCCAGGTTTCCAGCTTTCCAGATTGGGGGTTTGATTAATGTCATAATCAATTTATCAATGATCTGGGTCCAAAGGGGATTTTGATCTTAATATTATTCTCCCTCAGCCTCCTCCCCTGTAGGCAGAAAATTAGCAAATTGTGCCGATTAAATAGGTTTTTAAAACAAGCCTATTATCTTTTACAGTGATCAATTAATAGGAGGTCAAATAAAATTTTACTATATCTGCATGGGTATCTTCTGGAAGAAGTAACTTTTTTCTGTTTATTTTTGTGTTTTTTTTGTTTGTTTGTTTGTTTAATCTAAGAGAATAGGAGCTGGCACTGCCTACATAAACCTTGTTCTTTTCATCCTCTGACAGAGATTCCCAAAGGGAGATCCTAGGAAACATTATCTATTCCAGCAGGAAAACAAACAGAATCCCATCCTGCTTTTGAAGTTTATCACTTTTAAAATATTGCTATTATGATGATAAGCCCTTTTGAGATTGACTTTTATTTGTTTTCATGGACATTCTGATAGTGTTCAAATCGGAAGCAAGACAAAGTCACCTTTGGATTTCTGTTTTTTGTGAAATGCACATCACTGAAAACAATGCCACATTAGCACAAAAATAAGAGACCAACAAAGTAGTCTGGTCTGGGGTTCCTGGGTTGAATTTGATGGTCTCCATAAGCCATGCTATCCAAACTTCAGTGTGCCATTAAACCTGTTCCCAATCATTGTCTTAATGTCCCATCAGTGCTTTTCCCTCCATTTCTGCTCTCTAGAAAAATGCACTTTATAGCTCAGCCTGCTGAGAAAATGTTCATTTTATCTCTGAACCCTCATGACCAATTGGACATTAAGGGACAATGTTGTGGGGGGAAGTTGGTAGAGAAGGGATTTCTTGTTGCTACTGGCATAAGAGTGAGATACTCCTAGCACCTCTAGCAAGAAGCATTGAGCAGAATCAAAGTACCTTCTTAAGCATTCAACAAATATTATTTGAGCAATTCCCTGGTGGTCCTGTGGTTAAGAATCTGCCTGCCAACTCAGGGAACCCAGGTTAGACCCCTGGTTCAGGAAGATTCCACATGCCATGGAGCAACTGAGCCCGTGCACCACAATTACTAAAGCCTGCATGCTCTAGAGCCCATGCTCAGCAACAAGAGAAGCCACCTCAATGGGAAGCCTGAACACCATAACCAGAGAAAGCCCATGTGCAGCAGTGAAGACCCAGAACAGCCAATGATTTTACAAATAATGATAAAGTAAATTAGCAAATACAAATTTAAATAATAATAATAATTGGAGACCCAGAATGGTATAGGCACACATTATCCCTCACCCTCAAGGACAAGTATCTAGAGCAGTATATTGATGAATATTATTTATCACTGTAAAGCCTATTATGGTCTTGATGTGAGAGAAGTTTGCTTTGTCTTAGTTCCATATAGCTCAGTCCAATATTTTTGTGTAAGTTGTGAATGCCAGTGGCTGAGGATTGGAGTAGACAATTAACAAAAAAAAACTGAACAGCCGAAAAAAAAAAAAAATTAAAACCCATATGAAAAAATGTTCGGCCTCATAACTAATTTAAAAAATCCAATTTTAAACACCAGTGACATATAACCCAATTTAGTCTTCACAGGGGAAAGCCTAAATCCTTCCTAATGCCTTTGGAATTTGTCAGAATCACTTTTAATTCTTTTTACATCTTATTTCACTTTGGCCGAGTAAGTTTTGTGCCCTGGACGAACCATTTTGTTACCTTGTGATTCTGTCCATTTTTTGTAAACAATGTGCCACAAATATGGACCATATCCCCTTTCCTTAATTTTCATATAAAAAACAGATTCATCAAAGGTTTACGGTGACAGAAAGGATGGGAGTCAGATTTTTCTATGATCTACTTATTTTAAAGTCTGCCCCATCGTCTCTATTTTCTGAATCCCTGTGCTGGGACTCAAACCCACCCCCACCCCCACCCCTGCCCTGAATTCCCTACCTACATCAAAACTCAACATCTTTCTTTTTTTTCCCTGCAGTTTTTCACCCCCTACTTGGCTCAGGTATCCTGAGTCACTGATATTTTCCCCTAAATAATAAATCTCTATTCTGCATCCCAGCTCCAGCACAGAAAAGCTGAACTGACAGAGACTTTGAAATTTCCTGCCTGACCTTCTGTCAGCTCCACAGGTTTCCCTGAAAAGAATGGGATGGTTGAGGTTGTTTTCTCATTATTTTGAATTAGGCCACCTCCTTTGAAAAGCAGAAAGTGCTGTAATCAGTCTGAGCTTAAATATACATTTTTCACCCTTTTAAAATTAATTTAACTTAGATTTTCACAATAATAATACTCAATACCAGTGAGGGTATATTAAGATAGTCACATTCACACAGAACTATCAGGAGTGCAGATTAGTAAACATTTGCTGAAGAGCCATATGAAAAGGCCATTAAAGTCAAGACATTCTAAAGAATTCACTTTTAAGCCTAGTGATTCCATATCCATAAATTTATGCTGGAAATAATCATTTATGAGTCACTTTTTATGTGTAAGGGTATTCCTTACAGTATTGTTTATAACAAGAAATTTAAAAATCCAGTGATAAGGGAATAATGAATAAATGATGGTATATTCATACAAAATGTAGCCATTAAAAATTGTTTTTGGAAGAAAGGGACTTCCCTGGTAGTCCAGTGGCTAAGACTTCAAGCTCCCAGAGCAGGGGCCCAGGTTTGCTCTCTGGTCAGGAACTAGATCCCACATGCTGCAACTAAGACCCAGCATGCTGCTGCTGCTGCTAAGTCACTTCAGTCGTGTCCGACTCTGTGTGACCCCATAGACGGCAGCCACCAGGCTCCCCCATCCCTGGGATTCTCCAGGCAAGAACACTGGAGTGGGTTGCCATTTCCTTCTCCAATGCAGGAAAGTGAAAAGTGAAAGTGAAGTCATTCAGTCGTGTCCGACTCTTCGTGACCCCATGGACTGCAGCCTACCAGGCTCCTCCATCCATGGGATTTTCCAGGCAAGAGTACTGGAGTGGGGTGCCATTGCCTTCATAGCCAAATAAATAATAAAATAATTTTAATTGGGTTTTTTGAGGACATTGTAAGGTTTGGGAAATGTATTATTCCTGTTCCTGAACTTAAGTTCTCTAATAATATGATTAGATGCTAAGTCACTTCAGCTGTGTCCAATTCTGTATGACCCTATGGACTGCAGCCTGCCAGACTCCTCTGTCCAAGGGATTCTCTGGGCAAGAATATTGGAGTGGGTTCCATGCCCTCCCCAAGGGGATCTTCTCAACCCAGGGATCAAACCTGTTTCTTAACGTATCCCTCCATTGGCAGTCGGGCTCTTTACCACTAGTGCCACCCAGATTAATTGACGATCAATTTATATTTGTACCTCACAAATTTCAACACAGGTTTTGCCATGTGATATGTACACAAAAAATATGTGTATGTGTACACACACACACACACATGCCCACACACACACACACATATATATTTGCTGAATGGTGAATAAATGAATGAAGGAACAAGTGGATTTTGACTTGCTGAAATTCCCTCCCTCTCCTTCTAATGCTTTATAGTTCTACATGATCTCTACCCTTTCAGAGTATAAAATCAAGATGCTAAGACAGGATAAAGACATGTAACAACAGGGAACAAAAGAAGACTTCTTATAATGAAGTAGTAACTTCTGATTTCCAATCCCACTTGTAAGGAACTTGGAAGTCACTACTCCATCTTAACAAAAGGTAAAAAGCAACAGAAAATGAAAATTCAACCACTCTTCTTGGATCCGTTAGAGAACACAGGGCAAACTGCTGCCCCCAAGACTGGAAAGACAGACAGGTATTAGAGCAGGTCATGGATTCCCAGAGCAGAGACACACAAGTGGAAATCTCTATGGGAACCAGTGGCAGATAGGAAAACATGAACTAGAATTGATGAGTTGCTGGAGGGTCACTGCAGACAATGGGCTTCCCTGGTGGCTCAGCAGTGAAGAATAAGGCTGCAATGCAAGAGACCCAAGTTTGATCACTGGATCAGGAACATCCCCTGGAGAAGAGCATGACAACCCACTCCAGTATTCTTGCCTGGAGACTCTCATGGACAGAGGAGCCTGACAGGCTACAGTCCATGGGGTCGCAAAGAGTCAGACATGACTGAAGCAACTGAGCACCAACACAGTGCAGACAACTCTGAGAGTTATAAAGTAAGTCCCCTACATATGCACCTTCAAGTTGCAAACTTTCAAAGATGTGCATTCCATCAGCATCAGGCATGAGTGAAATTACAGCTTGCTCTCTGTCTCCTATGGCTGACCATCTGCAGCTCTACCATCTTCCACCTCCTCTCCCATCTCCAGTCAATAACTCTTCTTGCCAGTTCACTTGAAGCCAGCCCCTGTATGCTGGCTGCTATACTGTACTACTGTATTTTTCAAGGTACTCTACTGTGAGATTAAAAATGTTATTTGTGTTTGTTTTTATATATTATTTGTGTGAAAAATTATTACAAACCTATTACAGTATAGTACCATATAGCCGATTGTTAGTTGGGTGACATGGCTAACTTATGAACAAATTGGACTTAACAAATGTGCTCTCAGAATGAAACTTGTTCATACGTAGGTGACGTACTGTAATGAAGTGCTGAAACATGTTCACTCTGTAGGGAAATGGGGGAGGAGGGGAGAAGAAATCTGAAACATCCTGGCGAAAACCGTCTACACTGCTTGAAAAAACAGACCCAAGTATATTAGCCACCAACCTTTCAAGAGTTACATAGTACTCATGATCAAAGGAGAGCACATTTTCCCTAAATTGCAGTAAACCTCTCCCTCCCATACACTTAGCTCTCTCTGACAATTTGAGAAGACTAACATAACTACATAATCTATGAAGAATTTGGATTTACGCCTGCAAACCAACTCAGACTCCTTTTTGTTCAGCTATTAGTCTTGACTGCAAGGTTCCCACAAAGCACAGGTCTTATATTAATAAAATTACCTGGTTAAAGATCCTCCAAAAATCATACATTCAGCAGAGAAAAATTTAATAGTTACAGGCAAGATTAAAGTAAAAGACGGAAATACTGTATATCTATTTATGTACTATAACCCTTTGGAGGGTCATACATAATAATGATATCCAATAATTTTGCCCCCACCCCACCGTGGCCAAACTAATTTTTGCTCTTTGAGGAGCAGTACCATTCCCATTGAGAATGAATGGTCTGCACTAAATCTGATGGAGACAAAAGCTATTGAAAGTGCAACGCTCTTATTATGCAGGGCTGGATCTGTATAATTATCTTTATATACAAGATTTAAAGCAAATATAAAAGACAGCACATTATTCTCTTAAGCATTTAATTCAATCAGCTTATTTTTTTCCCCAGATGGTTCCTATTTCTTTGAAACTTGGGGAGGTGGGCAGTGAGAAGTAAAAGTTTAAAAGAAAAGAAAATTCTGACAATAGAGAAGCAACAAATGATTAAATTAGAGATAAAATTCACTATCTCTTCCAGCACTCCTGACATGCCTTTGATAGATTGCTATTGGCAATTCTGTTCATAGTGCCTTGTATTTCTCTCTTTGCCCCTCTATCCTGTTCTCTCTCAATCATTCACTCTGCATATAACATATACAGCCACATATCTGTATCACTGAGAAAGGATCAATCATTTTTTCCCTATGTTGCTGAGATATACAATATTTATCACAGGTTATAGCAAAGAATAAAAGAAAAATCTAAGAATATCCCCTTCAGCTGTATTTCTGTTGTGGAACCAGAGCATCCCAGTCTTCCTCGTTTTGTTTAGTCGTCTGCTCAGCCTGGAACAATTCACAGTGCAACCAGGATGATAAAGTTAGGTACCCACTGGCCACTGGAAAGAAAAACAGACCTGGTTATTGGGGATCTTCCTCACTGTAACAAACACAACTCCCATTAGACAAACTCCTTTCCATTTCTTTAAACCTCTCAATACCTTGTAAATCAAATATTTATCAACTGAGAACCTCTTTTCTAGCTGTCTGATGTTTCAACTCTGACAAAGTTGGATGCTAGCCAGTTGGTGAAGAAACCTGTGAAAGGAAATCAGCCACAAGAAAAAGAAAAAACTCTATTTCATTTTTATTTCACAGAAACAAACTGCCAACAACCTTCCCCTGACTTTTTCTTTAAACTTGCCCTTGTAAGAAGGCTTGCCTGGAAAGGAGCAGGCCTAGCTCCTCAATGAATCAACAACTATTTACTGGACATTCATCAGGTCTTTGGGTCCTTGAAATCCATGTTAAAATGTTGCTGAAGGGCTATTAAGGTGGACAGTGTAACCAATAGGCAACTCATAGGCGTATATGCCTAAGACACGGTGGTTTACAAAGGTGAACTAGTCTCTGTTCAAGCATCCATATGCTACTGGAGGATAGAGGAGCTGTTTACAGAAAACTTTCTGAAGGAGACAAGCCCTAAACTCTGACTTAAAACAGGAGAAGGAATCCATATGGTGAGTGGGAAGAGAGAGGTGACAAGCCTACATGAAGGCACAATTGGCCCACCTCCAAGACTCACTGCAACACAATTACCATATAGATGGACCACATTTAAAACAAGTCAGAACCACTTTCAGAACTGTTCTGTAACCAGTTATCTATTCTAAAGTAGCACCATCAATAATTATCTACAAAATATCTTCAGTTAAGGAACTTCAGTGTCAGGACTTCCCTGACAGCCGAGTGTTTAAGACTCTATGCTTCCAATGCAAGGGGGTCGGATTTGATCCCTGATTGGTCTTCCCTGTAGCTCAAACAGTAAAGAATCTGCCTGCAATGCAGGAGACCTGGGTTCGATCCCTGGGTTGGGAAGATCCTCTGGAGAAGGGAATGACAATCCACTCCAGTATTCTTGCCTGGAGAATCCCATGGACTGAGAAGCCTGGCAGGCTGTAGTCTGTGGGATCACAAAGAGTCAGACATGAATGATGAACTAACATTTCACTTCACCAGGAAACTAAGATCCCACATGCTTCACAATGCAGCACACCCTCCCCCCTCCAAAAAGAAACAAAAAAGGGAAAAGAGAAACTTCAGTATCATGAGTAACCTTGCATCCACTGTAGTTATTGGCTTATCAATTTTCAGAAGGACATACTCAACACTCTGAACACAAATTGTGTTACCCAGGACCAAAGTGCGTCCTCTATTTTGTTCTGAAGTCTGATACATAACAAGATGACAAGTGGCAATTTTTAAACATATGCACTCTCAGGACCCAAGACTGGAGTTTCTATTCCAGTGGATCCTGGGGTACAGCCAAGACATCAGTGGTTTTCAGAAACTCTACAGGTGATCCTAAATTGCACTACAATTGCAAACTACGGTTCAGCACAGTTTCTTACAGCAACAATTTCCAAAATCACTGGCTTCAACCTAGTACTTGAGCAAGTCTACATACTGTTTTGAAAGTTGGTTCTTTAGCTTAATCTGCATTTTCCACTTTCAGAATCGACTTTCCCTTTGGGGAGAAAAATCATGAACACGTCCCAGATGCTATAGCTAAGGATTTCTGCATAATTGTATTATCCCCTTGCTCTTAACACTAATAGAAGAATTCTGGCATGGAATAAATACGCCACCATACTTGCAAAAGCCTAGTGGCATTGGACAGCAAGAAATCAAACCAGTCAATCCCAAAGGAAATCGACCCTGAATATTCATTGGAAGGACTGATGCTGAAGCTGAAGCTTGAATACTTTGGCTATAACCTGATGGGAAGAGCCAACTCATTAAAAAAGACTCTGATGCTGGGAAAGATTGAAGGCAGGAAGAGGAGAGGACAACAGAGGATGAGATGGTTGGATGGCATCACCAACTCAATGGATATGAGTTTGAGCAAACTCTTGGAGATGGTGAGGGACATAGAGGCCTGGCGTGCTGCAGTCCATGGGGTTGCAAAGAGTTGGACATGACTGATAGACTGAACAACAACAAGTGGCCATCACATGACCAAGAATCTTAGGTAAACAATGTTGCTGGTTTAAATCAGGGGTGTGTGTGTAACTAAAGAAGAAAAGGGAGAAGACAGGAAAGTCCCTGGTGGTTGAGTGGTTAAGAATCCACCTTCCAATGCAGGAGACACAGGCTCGATCCATGATCAGGGAACTAAGATCCCACATGCCAGAGGGCAACCAAGCCTTTGCACTGTAATGAAGACCCAGAGGAAGCTGAAGAAACAAAAAAGAGAAGATATTTTCTGGTCCAGCTCTCATATCAAATGCCTACACAGTATCAGGCACCTCGCTGGGTACTGGGAATCTAGCAATTCCTGGTGGTATCACCAACCTTGTCTTCTTAGAGTATAGCAGAAAAGGCAGAAAATGAATAAATAAGTATTCAACATATTCAATAAATAAGCCCATTCAACATATCATTGGGCTTCCCAGGTGGTATTAATTGCAAAGAACCTACCTGCCAATACAGGAGACTTAAGAGACACATGTTCAATCCCTGGGTTGGGAAGATCCCCTGGAGAAGGAAATGGCAACCCATTCCAGTATTCTTGCCTGGAGAATCCCATGGACAGAGGAGCCTGGTGGGCTACAGTCTGTGGGGTCACAAAGAGTCAGACACGATTGAAGTAACTTCACACACACCGTATCATGACTCATATAGTAAGTACTGGGAAGCAAATCAAGGAGATACAGTGACAGGGAAAGGATAAAAATTCTTCCCAGATAGGTGAGTCAAAGAAGGTCTTTTTAAAGTGGTGACATTTAACATTTAAGTTTTCAGCTAAGACCTGATGGGTAAGATGGTGTCACAGCCATGTGAGAAAACCTAGGGCTGGAAAGAACCATCCTGGGCCATATGCGAAATGATGAAATTGAGCTTCTTGGTTTCAATTGATACTTCTTGCTCTAACATTCTATCAAGAACAGACTCAAATAATTAGCAGGTATGTAGGGAAATGAAAAGCACTAAGCAAAGCATTTTACTCCAAGCTTATAGACATGCTACAGTTAGAGATAGAAAAGATCTGTTTGTCTAATTCCAATTCCACCAATGGGTTTAATGACCCAGAAATAAGATTATTAACATTTCCATGTTAATATAATCAGGAACCTCTACTCACAGGTCATCTATGTGGCATTTCTTGAAAACACTTCTTTAAAAGGGAAAGCTTAATGGACAAAAATACATAAGAGAATAATGTAAAATGAAGACAGGAATCAATTATTCTCATTAGTCAAAAAGACAAAAGAAGAACTAGTGACTTTTAAGCTGTAGTAGGGAAAACTTTTGCACAATTGCACTCATCTCACAAGCTAGTAAAGTAATGCTCAAAATTCTCCAAGCCAGGCTTCAGCAATATGTGAACCGTGAAATTCCTGATGTTCAAGCTGGTTTTAGAAAAGGCAGAGGAACCAGAGATCAAATTGCCAACATCTGCTGGATCATCGAAAAAGCAAGAGAGTTCCAGAAAAACATCTATTTCTGCTTTATTGACTATGCCAAAGCCTTTAACTGTGTGGATCACAATAAACTGTGGAAAATTCTGAAAGAGATGGGAATACCAGACCACCTGACCTGCCTCTTGAGAAACCTATATGCAGTTCAGGAAGCAACAGTTAGAACTGGACATGGAACACCAGACTGGTTCCAAATAGGAAAAGGAGTACAAGGCTGTATATTGTCACTCTACTTATTTAACTTACATGCAGAGTACATCATGAGAAACGCTGGGCTGGAAGAAGCACAAGCTGGAATCAAGATTGCCGGGAGAAATATCAATAACTTCAGATATGCAGATGACACCACCCTTATGGCAGAAAGTGAAGAGGAACTAAAAAGCCTCTTGATGAAGGTGAAAGTGGAGAGTGAAAAAGTTGGCTTAAAGCTCAACATTCAGAAAATGAAGATCATGGCATCTGGTCCCATCACTTCATGGGAAATAGATGGGGAAATAGTGGAAACAGTGGATGATTTTATTTTGGGGGGCTCCAAAATCACTGCAGATGGTGACTGCAGCCATGAAATTAAAAGACACTTACTCCTTGGAAGGAAAGTAATGACCAACCTAGATAGCATATTCAAAAGCAGAGACATTACTTTGCCAACAAAGGTCGTTAGTCAAGGCTATGGTTTTTCCAATGGTCATGTATGGATGTGAGGGTTGGACTGTGAAGAAAGCTGAGCACCGAAGAATTGAAGCTTTTGAACTGTGGTGTTGGAGAAGACTCTTGAGAGTTCCTTGGACTGCAAGGAGATCCAACCAGTCCATTCTGAAGGAGATCAGCCCTGGGATTTCTTTGGAAGGAATGATGCTAAAGCTGAAACTCCAGTACTTTGGCTACCTCATGCAAAGAGTTGATTCATTGGAAAAGACCCTGATCCTGGGAGGAATTGGGGGTGGGAGGAGAAGGGGACGACAGAGGGTGAGATGGCTGGATGGCATCACTGACTCGATGGACATGAGTCTGAGTGAACTCTGGGAGTTGGTGATGGACAGGGAGGCCTGGCGTGCTGCAGTTCACAGGGTCACAAAGAGTCGGACACGACTGAGTGACTGAACTGAACTGAACTGAGGGAAAACTTGGGTTAAATAGAACAGAACCTCACTAATTCTCACTTTAATAATTTCCAAACCCTATAATTTCCAATGGGAAAACTAATAGTCTTGGCTATATTTCAATAAGCATTTAATAGCACAAAGGTAGATAAAGAGCTTCCTCACAAAGTTCTGTGACTCTTCAAAATATGCTACAAGAATATTTGTATGGTAGAGTCCCATGTAATAGTACTCATAGAGTGGAAGTCCTTTGTTAAAAGTAGTAAGTTAAATATAAATGTGACTATGGCAGCTTCCTTTCCTTATAGAACTTCCTCTGTCAGTCGAGCTTTATTATCAAGATCAATAAATCATTGGAGGGTTTCCATATAAAAATGTGAATTAGAAATCAGACATCAACATATCTTCTTTCCATCAGGAAGGACCACATTTACTTCATAAAATCTTCTATATTTTAAATTGATACATCACAAAGAAAGATGGAAATTGTCCTCCAATGTCATATTTGCTATATATTCAGAATACAAAGAAAAGCACCACTCCAAAATAAAACAAAGAAAATGTAAGTAAATGTAAACATAAATGTATGCTATGTCTTTCAGTATTTAAGAGGCCAACATTTTCTCTTTGACTTAGAAGGTTCATGGCCAAGTTTGGGCATGGAGTTATTCAACACTGGATCTGTGATTCTTCATGAGTTCCCACCACGTGCTGATGGACTGCAACCCTCCAAGGACCCATCAGCAATTTGTGATCCAAGAATGACATGAATCTGGGTTAAAACTAAGGCTTTAAACTATTGTGTGAAAGGCAATGTCTTGTCAGATAAAATGGCTTACAAAGAGGACTCCAATTTGCTGGGAGCAAAAAAGCAAATAGAATTCCATAATGGTCAAGCAGGTAATGCCAAATAAATGCTACTGGGCAACATTTACTGGGCGAGCTCTATATGTCAGGTACTCTTGGAACTCTTCATTATGTCTTTTCATCTTCACAATAACCCTCAAAAGAATATTGTTATTATTCCTGTTTTCAACACCAGGAAATAGAGACTTGTTGAGATTAAGTAACTGCCTTAATTTCAAAAAGTAAGTGGTAGAACTGGGACTGGAACTCAGGAAGTCTCTTTTCAATGCCTAGTCTCTGAATGTATACATTGCAATTCAAGCTTTAAGGGGTAAGGGGGTGTTAAACCAATCTACTTGGTTATTCCCAGTACAAAGATATCTTAAATCTCCTATATTAAACCTATGTCAGGAGGACTCAGATCACAGGGTTCCTTCCAAAATGAAGAGGGCATATGCCTTCTTTCATACTGATCTGACAACAAAGTTTACAGCCCTAAAGTAGATGGCCCATTTGATACACAATGGAAAAGGTCCACTCCTTTCAGTCGATGGGATTGTGGGAAGATTTTGGAAGAGGTAGAAAAGAAAGCAGATATCAGAGTCCTTTATCGTTTTCTTCTACCTCACTTTTCTCATGACTTTGTAGAAGTACAGGGGTTAGAACCAAACAAAAGAGAAGGGAGGGTTTCTTATACTGGTATCACATTTCAGCAGTGGTCACTACCAGAACCACATAATGATGGAGGCAGAGACTGGAGTTGTGCAGCTGCAAGCCAAGGAAAGCCAACAATTGCAAGTGTACCACCAAACAGTAGGAACAGGCAAGGATGGAGTCCCCTTAAAATTCTAGGCAGAGCATGGCCCTGCCAACACCTTGATTTTGGACTTCTCTTCTCCAGTGCTTGCATGCTAAGTTGCTTCAGTTGTGTCTGGCTCTTTGCAACCCCGTGACTGTAGCCTACCAGGCTTCTCTCTCCATGGAAGAATATTGGAGTGGCTTGCCATTTCCTCTTCCAGGGGATCTTCCTGACTCAGAGAGCAAATCCACGTCTCTTACATCTCCAGCATTGGAGATGGGTTCTTTGCCACTAGCACCACCTGGGAAGTCCCTCTGTTCTCCAGAACTGTGGACAATAAATGTCTGTGTCTTACACCACCCAGTTTTTCATATGTTGCTATAGCAGGCGACTAGGAATCTAATCCCTGCTTATTTAACTTAGATGCAGAGTACATCAAGAGAAACGCTGGGCTGGAAGAAGCACAAGCTGGAATCAAGGTTGCTGGAAGAAACATCAATAACCTCAGATATACAGATGACACCACCCTTATGGCAGAAAGTGAAGAAGAACTAAAAAGTCTCTTGATGAAAGTGAAAGTGGAGAGTGAAAAAGTTGGCTTAAAGCTCAACATTCAGAAAATGAAGATCATGGCATCCGGTCCCATCACTTCATGGGAAATAGATGGGGAAACAGTGGAAACAGTGGCAGACTTTATTTTTCTGGGCTCCAAAATCACTGCAGATGGTGACTGCAACCATGAAATTAAAAGACGCTTACTCCCTGGAAGGAAAGTTATGACCAACCTAGATAGCATATTCAAAAGCAGAGACATTACTTTGCCAACAAAGGTCCATCTAGTCAAGGCTATGGTTTTTCCTGTTGTCCTGTATGGATGTGAGAGTTGGACTGTGAAGAAGGCTGAGCACTGAAGAATTGATGCTTTTGAACTGTGGTGTTGGAGAAGACTCTTGAGAGTTCCTTGGCCTGAAAGGAGATCCAACCAGTCCATTCTGAAGGAGATCAGCCCTGGGTGTTCATTGGAAGGACTGATGATAAAGCTGAAACTCCAGTACTTTGGCCACCTCATGCGAAGAGTTGACCCATTGGAAAAGACCTTGATGCTGGGAGGGATTAGGGGCAGGAGGAGAAGGGGACGACAGAGGATGAGATGGCTGGATGGATCATCGACTCGATGGACATGAGTTTGAGTAAACTCGGGGAGTTGGTGATGGATAGGGAGGCCTGGTGTGCTGCAATTCACGGGGTTGCAAAGAGTTGGACATGACTGAGAGACTGAACTGAACTGAGGAAACTAATCCAATGGGCATGGAGATGGAATTCCAAAAGACTGAGCATTTTCTGTGAACCATCTACACAGAGGTTTATTCACATAAATAGACCATTTAAACACTAAACTAAAATATAGCTGGGTTGTCTTTCCCTACTATCCAGTGGGTGGGAGTTTGTGAAGAAGATGAGCATACTATTGAAAAATGAAGAATTTTCATTTTATTTGCACATCTGACTATAGCATGAGTATATCTGTGATCTCGAATCATGTGATGACTAAAACTGTCAGAACAGTGCTTCCTAAATAAATAAGAAAACATAGTCAGAGCAGTAAACAGTCCTGCGAGGCTGAATGGCAGCAAGTGGATACGTGATCACAGTGCACATTTTTTTCTCAGTTTTACCAATTTGCTTATTTAACAACTTTTTCTGTTTTAATCCCTTAAGTGTGTTGCCAGAAATTCCAGTATTACGAAGGGTGTTGACACACAGATATTTAAGAACCTCTGCTCATTATCCTTTCTTTCAGACACTGTCGACCAGAGTCGTTTACTAAACACACACTGTGGGTTGGGCTCTACAGTTATCAAGCCAAAAGGATATAATCTCTCGCCTCAAGAAATAGTCAAGTATGTCATAGACTATAGGGAAGTACGTTAATTATGTGGCAGGATATTATTTTTTTTAATAACTTTCTCAAATGGGATTAAAATGCAGAAAGGGGGAAGAGAGACAGTGAGACCCCAGATGGTAAATCTAAACAGAGCCACAAGAAATCAGAATGATTTCCCACCTAGCAAGGCATGAGAGCAGCAGTGGGCCTGAAGGGGCCACATGAATGAGAAAGTGTATTCTTTCTCTAGAGATTTCCTGAAAAAAAAAAAAAAAAAACAAATTAGGTGACTTAAGGGCTTCCGCAATGGCTCAGCAGGTAAAGAATCCTCCTGCAATGAAGGAGACACAGGAGATGTGGGTTAGATCCCTGGGTTGGGAAGAACCCCTGGAGAGGGCATGGCAATCCACTCCTGTATTCTTGCCTGGAGAATCCTATAGAGAGAGCAGCCTGGCGGGCTACAGCCCATGGGGTCACAAAGAGTTGGACATGACCGACAGACTGAACACATAGGTGAATAGAAACAGAAAAATATTCTCTTACAGTTCTGGAGACCAGAAGTCCAAAGTCAAGAGGTCAGCAGGGCTGGGCTTCCTGTGAAGGCTCTAGGCAATGATCTGTTCCATTCTCTTCTGGCCCTCCTGGGGGCTGCCACACTTTAGTATCTGTCGGCTTGTAGACACAAGACTGCAGTCTCTGCCTCTATCTTCATCCGGCCTTCTTCCCTATGTTTCCTCTATGTTTTCAAATTATAAGGACACTAGCCTTGGACTTAGGGCTCACCTTAATCCAGTATGACCTCATTTTAACTTGATTACCTCTTTGTACATGAGTGCACAGTCATTTCACTTGTCTGAGTCTTTGTGACCCTGTGGACTGAAGCCCAACAGGCTCCTCTGTCCATGAAATTTTACAGGCCAGAATACTGGAGAGGGTTGCCATTTCTTCCTCCAGGGGGTCTTCCCAACCAAAGGATTGAAGTTGCATCTCCTGTGTCTCCTGCATTGGCAGGTAGATTCTTTACCTCTGGCACCACCTCTCCCCCATTGCCCTGCACACAGAAGAAATCAGTTTCCCTAATTCTGTGTGTGTTTAAGCAAATGTTGGACAAAGAGAAAAGTCATTAAATGTTTGATGAACAAATTGAAAATTAATTGGTGAACCCAAGGAAGGAGAGGCACCCTCAGATTTTGAATTTCTGAAATTTCAAATGCACGGTGTTGACAGAGATAAATGTTGGGGTAGAATTTTAAACTTCCTAGCAATGCTTTAACTAAATAGACGATGCACAGGGCCAGAGAATCAAGTATATACTCAATTATCTCTGGCATGTACTTCTGTTCACATTATTAGTTTTATCAGAGACTGATATACATAAAGGGTTACTCACTGAATATTCTACAGCTCAAACTCTACATACACAGGCACATACACACACCTATACCTCTCTTTTCTCCTCCTTTTAAGCCTGTTTTTCTCTCCCTCTCTCATCCTCTCACATACCAATCTCTCTGGAACCTTGTACTCTGAAAGATTCCCTGTTTTGGCACCAATCACCACTAACTCAACCATCCATCTTGGAGTATAAGTCATGAAGATGGTTAAAATGTCATCATGGCTTAGATGAGGAGCTTTCCACTTCCTTTCAGTTGGGTATCATGTGTTCACCTGTGGTTTTCTCGTACTGGTTTTCCTTTGTCATCAATACCACAAGAAGTTGGTGTTCCCTCTGTAGTCTTACCCTAGATTCTATTTCTTTATGCATCACTAGCCCTAGAAAATGTCATTTACTTTTATGGCATCAACTACAATCTAGGCTTAATGAAACTCTATACCTCTTTCCTGAATTCCAGAACTATTTCTAAATCTATCTATTAGGTATCTCCATGTGGAGCACTACAATTTTGATGTATCCAAACAAAATTTTCATCCCTTCTCCCCAACTACCCTTTCATAAGCCCATGCCATCTCTTGAATTCTTGGTCTTCATTCATTGGAGAGGTCTTTTAAAGTAAAGGACAGATGGAAAGTCAAAATAACCATGGTCTTAGAGTTCTATTGCTTTAACAGAAGCTCTGCAACCTCATACAAGAAGGGGAGATTTGGGACTTTTTAAGCAGAGAGTTGGTCTTATTAGACATTTTCAATAGCAGACTGGGTAGATCACCATGCAAAAGCACCCCACCATGCTGACTGAAAAAAAATCTTTTGGACTGCCAAATTCAGCTTGATGCACATCTTTCTTTCTCTTATTTTTCTGCTTGGTCTATGAATTCCAGCAGGCCAGTAGAGTCAAGTGAGAGTCTATCTAAAATGTGAAGAAAAAAAAAGTTTCACTGAAGACTTCAAACCCCTTTAGCCCAAAGATAGGACTCTTTTATTTTTTTTTTAAAGTGAGTATTTTATCATCCCAGGAAAAATCCCATCTCTTATCCCACTGTGTTCATCTAAAAAGCAGGTGCTCATTTGTAAGCATCTGTGTTCTCCACCAAACACCTTCTAAGCAGGCACACAAGGAAAGCTTTGGTTTGAATGTCACAGCCTGATTAGATAAGACATGTCTAGCCTGTTAATTGGCCTCTAGGCTTTATTCATCTATCTCTTATCACTAAACTTGCTGCTCATAAAGCAGAGACACAGAAAAATTCTCAAGAGCTGGTAAGTAGCTTTATCAGGACTCTTAGTATTCTGTCAGTGCCTGTAGTAGTCAGCTCCTGAGTTACACTCAAGAGGACCAAACTCTAGGGGAAGGGAGTAGGATTATGCTTTGTCTGTTTAGCAAGCCAAGGAGTATTTCTTCTTTCCCATCAGCTATGAAGTGAATGTTTGTGACTCCCCCTCCAAATCTATATGTTGAAATCCTAACCCTCAATGTGATGGTATTAGGAAGTGGGAGGTGATTAGGCCATGGGGGTGGAGCCCACATGAATAGGATTAGTGCCCTTTTAAAGGAGACCCCAGGGAATTCCCTGAGGGCTCAGTTGTAAAGAATTTTCCTGCAATGCAGAAGATGCAGGTTCAATCCCTGGGTCAGGAAGATTCCCTGAAGGAGGAAATGGCAACCCACTCCAGTATTCTTCCCTGGAAAATCCCATGGACAGAGGAGCCTGGTGGGCTACAGTCCACAGGGTCCCGAAAGAATCAGACACTACTGAGTCACTGACCACTTAATCTGAAAACAATAAATTACTCTCAAAAGACCAAAAGTCACTGGAGTAAATAAAAAAGTACCAGACTACATGATTTAACTTTCTAAACTATAAAAGGTCCGCTGTAGTGTTTGACGCATAGCAGGTGCTCAGTAAATGTTCTGATCCTTTCCCTCCCCACTTCCTTTCCTACCTTCCCTGTCCCCTCCTTTTCCTTCCCTTTCCATCTCTTTCTATTACCACCTTGCTATAAATGACTTGTTCCTTGTGTTTTTGCTCTGTTGTATCCAACTTTTTGAAGCCCCATGGACTGTAGCCCGCCAGGCTCCTCTGTCCATGGGATTTTTCAGGCAAGAATACAGGAAGGGGTTGCCATTTCCTCCTCCAGGGATCTTCCCAACCCAGAGGTCAAACCCACATCTCTTGTGTCTCATGCATTGGCAAATGGATTCTTTACCACTAGTGCCACCTGGACTGTATGTTACTAACAGGCAAAAAATAGGCAAAAGTGTATCTGCTGCTGCTACTGCTAAGTCGCTTCAGTCGTGTCTGACTCTGTGCGACCCCAGAGACGGCAGCCCACCAGGCTCCCCTGTCCCTGGGATTCTCCAGGCAAGAACACTGGAGTGGGTTGCCATTTCCTTCTCCAATGCATGAAAGTAAAAAGTGAAAGTGAAGTCGCTCAGTCGTGTCTGACTCTTAGCGACCCAATGGACTGCAGCCTACCGAGCTCCTCCGTCCATGGATTTTCCAGGCAAGGGTACTGGAGTGGGGTGCCATTGCCTTCTCTGAAAAGTGTATCATAGGAGCCAAATTACTTTCCTTTAGCTCACAAATAAGATGAGAAGTCCTATCCAAGACATGAATACTTAGAAGATTTTGAATCCTTTTAAAGAAGTGTTGAAAGGCTAAGGGGACAGTTTCTTGGTCAGACAGCCTTTTCTGCATCCTATAGGGGAAAATATTTCTAATGCTTGAGACATAAGAGACTCATGTTCAATCCTTGGGTCAGGAAGATTCCCTGGACAAGTACATGGCAACCCACTCCAATATTCTTACCTAGGGAATCCCCAAAACAGAGGAATCTGGCAGGCTAAAGTCCATAGGGTGACAAAGAGCTGAACATGACAGGCAACTTAGCAAATACACACACATACATAGCTGATAATTACCACTCTTGGGTTTCACAGCTTTTCAAAGCAAGGAAAGCAGTTGCCCCTATTTTACAAATAGATAAAGTGGTGCTCAAGGCTTCTTCAAGGTCTTATGGCCATAAAGTAAAAAATAATGTAAAGTATCCTTTCTGTCAATCTTCACTGAGTTGACAACACGAAAGCAGCTCTATTTAAAAGGGTCTTTATTGAACCCCAGAGCGTGAAACATGATTCCAACATGAAAGTTTTCCTCTCTTGACTTTCATCTCTTCTAGGTATTTCTGGTCAACCTTCAAAGTTTGTCTCAACAACATTAATATAGTGATTTTTTTTTAATTTAAAAATTGCTCCAAAAAATTTGTTATTGAGTCACTCAGTTGTGTCCAGCTGTTTGCGACACTATGAAGTGTAGCTCCTCCAGGCTCCTCTGTCCATGTGATTCTCCAGGCAAGAATACTGGAGTGGGTTGCCATTTCCTTCTCCAAAAAACAAACTAGCGTGTTTAAGTTGGGTACTTCGGTTTCTTTCACTAAAAAATCTTCTCAAGTTTCTTCTGATTCTCATGCCTGGGTTCTCCTACCTGAAGAAGTTAAGAAGATGAATGAAATTAATCCAGTGGCTATTCCAATGACACCAAGGAAAATATCCATACCCTACCCCTCCTCCATCTCAACAATCTAGATTTGGTAGTTGGTGTTGAACAAATTCATAGACACTGGTGTATAAATGTCTTCAACATGGCAGATTTTAAATTAATCAAAGTCTAGAAAGTACTAGAAAGCAGGTTTTTCCCATTTACAACCTCAAAGCTAAGGGAACATGTGTAATCTATCCATCTATACATTAATATTTCCCACACAGCTACTATCCATATATACATTAATATTTCCCACACAGCTACTACGTGATAGGGTGCTGTCACCAGACTGTCACCCACAGCATGTGGGCTTGAAGAATGGAAGGAAAGATAGGAGGGGGAGGAGGGAAGAGATGAAAGGAGGGAAGACAGAAGGAAGAGAAAGGAGGAAAGAAGAGAAGGGAGAGAAGAAAGAAGGAAGGAAGGAAAGGGGAAGAGAATGAAATCGAGCTTTTATCTAAATACTCAGTATTGAATAAGTCATTTTGAGGACTTGATAGCAGAGTCAAATCGCCTTTTTGAGTCTTGAAGTAAATTATCAGCCTGGTACAGACCCAAGCTAAGACAGATATAGCATTTAACTTCACGGGTGGCTATAATTTCTGGATTTGTGAAAGAGTGATTCCTGCTTAGTATATTCCAAAAAGGACATGAAGTTTCTTAAAGGCCCTGTATAAATCAATTCACAATCATCCTCAGATAGTTTGACTGTGACTCCAAAATGTCTTGAGTTTCATTTTCTCCCTGTTAGAGATGAAACCACTGACATTCATTTTTTATGGACATTTCCAGCTAAAGACTTTTTTTGGTGAGTTAAAATTTGAAGAGCATGAAAGAGAAATTATTCTGATTTATGATGACTTCCAATCAAGACCAATTAAGAGAAAATGAACCAGGGAAATTGGAGTGGGGAAGGGAAATAAGATCCTGGAAAGTGAAAGTATTTAAACCTAAGTTTTCTTTCCCTTTTGATCCCCTGGGTAGAATCCAGCAAAGGCAGCTTCAGGATCAGAGTCTTTGTGCCCCCGGGTGTCACCCACAGTCAGCTATTTCACCTCTCATCTGGCTCTAGGCACAAACAGCTACACCTACGCTACCCTGAGCTGCTCAGGTGATCCTAGTGGTAAAGAACTTGCCTGCCAATGCAGGAGACATAAGAGATATGGGTTCGATCCCTGGACTGAGAAGATCCCCTGAAGAGGGAAATGGCAACCCACCATGGCATTCTTGCCTGGAGAATCCCATGAACAGAGGAGCCTAAAGGGCTAGGGTCACAAAGAGTCAGACACAACTGAAGCAAATTAGTATGCAGCATGTGCTATCTTTTACCCAGGAGTCTATGGGGCTTCCTTGGTGGCTCATTAGTAAAGAATCTGCCTGCCAATGCAGGAGACTTGGGTTCGATCCCTGGGTTGAGAAGATGCCCTGGAGAAGGAAACAGCAACCCACTCCAGTATTCTTGCCTGGGAAATCCCATGGACAGAGGGAGCCTGGCAGGCTACAGTCCATGGGGTCACAAAGAGTATAACACGACTTAGCGACAAAACAACAATCGTGGCCCAAATAAAGCAAATGATTGGGGTGAGGACTTAAGTTCTCAAAAAGAGGAACTGACCAGTCTCTTGCCAAGGCCTCAAAGCTAGGTCAAGACAGACTTTTTTTTAAACTACACATAGTTGTTTTGTTTTGTTTTCTATACCTACACATAGATTTCAGGAACAGTACCTTGCAAAGTCTTCATTTGATAAAGATGCAGCTACCGATCACAATTAAATGAGTAAGAAAGTTGCTTTTTGCTTGTTTTATTTTGTTTTGGCTGCAAGACTTGTGGAATCTTAGTTAACCAACCAGGGAGGGAAACCGTGCCATCCGTGAAAGCACAGAGTCTTAACTTCTGGGATGCCATAGAAGTCTCAAGAAAGTTCTTTTTTTTTTTTTTTCCCAAAAGACAATAAATGCAACAGACCATCCATCTTCTTTACTAAGTGAAGATTTCATTACTGATCCAACAATGAGAAGGAATGTAGGCATCCTATATTCTTGTCCTGGCATGAAAAATGTTAGGTGTAGATCTAACTGAACATGATTCAAAAAGGATTTGAAATGACCTACAGAAATCTGATGAATGCATTCTCAGTCACACAGCTGTGTCCAACTCTTTGAAGCCCCATGGACTATAGCCCACCAGGCTCCTCTGTCCATGGGATTTTCCAGGTAGGAATACTGGAATGGCTTGCCATTTCCTCCTCCAGGGGATCTTCCTGACCCAGTAATTGAACCTGCATCTCTTGTGTCTCCTGCATTGGCAGACACATATACACACTGGAGAAGAAATGCTAGGTGAAGGGAAAATAAAGAGAGAAAAATTCAGAGATGTAGCCCTGTTCTCCAGATAACTGATCACATCAAAGCTTGTGTCTTTAGGGCTTAGATCGTATAGGGTTTGTAGAGATGCCACAAATGTGACTGCCCAGTGACCTAAACAAAGAAAAAAACATTATTTGTTTCAAAATTCACAAAATATTCATCAGAAAAAAAGACAACCAGTTTTTCAGAAGAAATGTACCTTTTCAAGAAACTGAGAAGAATTCAGTCTTAATTCTTGGTGCTGAAAATCATCTGTTGTGCATAGACTGCAATGAACATTTGTAGCAGGAGGCTTTCTATACACTAAACATTAGCTTAGGAGTTCTTTTACATCCTGGTTTCCCTTTGTAGGAGATACTAGAGTCAATGGTGAGGTTGTTCTCATGTCTGCTTGCTGTCAGCACCACTGGACTCGCCCAGGTGATTTCAGAGAGAGGGGATGGTGAGGAGCAGCTGGACTTGGGGAGGCAGGTGCACTAATGCAATCACTAATTGGCAAAGGATGCATGCCTACCCATTGCCTAAGGCTTCAAGTGGCTGCAACTGCAGTACAAGCACAATTCATGCCCCTGTCCATCTTCCCCAGGTTTGGAGCACAGAAAATGACCTCTAGGTCAGCCCCTGGATGTTAACAGGCATTCTGATCACTGAGCAAAGGATGTTACAGTCAGAAAATACAGAGGGAGGCATCATGGTTTACACATTTCAACTCATATATTTTTGCTCAATAAAATTAAATGCTTCTATGAATTCTAGTCATGTCAGTCAGTCAGTTCAGTCACTCAGTCATGTCCGACTGTTTGTGACCCCATGAATTGCAGCATGCCAGGCCTCCCTGTCCATCACCAACTCCCGGAGTCCACCCAAACCCATGTCCATCAAGTCAGTGATGCCATCCAATCATCTCATCCTCTGTCGTCCCCTTCTCCTCCTGCCCTCACTCTTTCCCAGCATCAGGGTCTTTTCAAATGAGTCAGCTCTTTGCATCAGGTGGCCAAAGTATTGGAGTTTCAGCTTCAACATCAGACCTTCCAATCAACACCCAGGACTGATCTCCTTTAAGATGGACTGGTTGGATCTCCTTGCAGTCCAAGGGACTCTCAAGAGTCTTCTCCAACACCACAGTTCAAAAACATCAGTTCTTCAGCGCTCAGCTTTCTTTATAGTCCAACTCTCACATCCATACATGACCACTGGAAAAACCATAGCCTTGACTAATGGACCTTTGTTGGCAAAGTAATGTCTCTGCTTTTTAATACACTGTCTAGGTCTAGTCATGTACAGATGTGAAAGTTGGACCATAAAGAAGGCTGAGTGTCAAAGAATTAATGCTTTTAAACTGTAGTGCTGGAGAAGAGTCTTAAGAGTCCCTTGAAAGCAAGATCAAACCAGTCAATCCTAAAGGATCTGAATATTCATCGGAAGGACTGATGCTAAAGCTAAAGCTCCAATACTTTGGCCACCTGATGCGAAGAGCTGACTCATCAAAAAAGACCCTGATGCTGGGAAAGACTGAAGGCAGGAGGAGAAGAGGGTAACAGAGGATGAGACAGTTGGATGGCATCACTGACTCAATAGACATGTATCTGAGCAAACTCTGAGAGATGGTGAAGGACAGGAAAGCCTGGAATGCTGCAGTCCATGGGATCACAAAGAGTCAGACACAACTGAGTGACTGAATAACAACAACATGATCTCTACAGCAAAATATCACAAAATAACCAACTCAGTGCAGAAAGAATGGTGCGTATTACACCATCCAAGAAGAACCACCCTTTTGTAATAATTAAACTCACTGCAGAATAGTCTAACAATTGTCACCAAAATAGTTCAACTTACCACTTCAAACAATTTGTTTACAATGATCAGGGTTACAAATGGCCTTCCAAATCACATCCCAGGGAGGCCTGACAAAGTTTTCTGCCAAGTGTGTACTGGCCCACCAGGGCAATTTCCAATCTGTCCCCAGAGCACTACAGGAAGTCAATTTCCAGTTACCACAAGTATCTGACCTATACATACCTTTTATGTGGCGTGTGAGCTGTCATTTACACACTGAGCCACCTACTCTAAGGTTACCTACTGTAACTCTTGTTTCCTCCAGCAGTGAAAAAAATTTAAAGGCACTCATTGACAAATTTTAAAAGCTTTTCCTTTATTTTTTTTTTCATTGCATGGCATGTTTATTTTTAATTAATTATTATTGGACTATAGTTGTTGTACAATGTTTATTAGTTCCTGCCATACAGCAAAGTGAATCAGCCATACATATCCATACACACACACACACACACATATATATATACACATATACATCAGTTCAGTTCAGTTCAGTTCAGTAGCTCAGTCATGTCTGACTCTTTGCAACCCCATGAATCGCAGCACACCAGGCCTCCCTGTCTATCACCAACTCCTGGAGTTCACTCAGACTCACGTCCATTGATCAGTGATGCCATCCAGATATCTCATCCTCTGTCGTCCCCTTCTCCTCCTGCCCCCAATCCCTCCCAGCATCAGAGTCTTTTCCAATGAGTCAACTCTTCGCATGAGGTGGCCAAAGTACTGGAGTTTCAGCTTTAGCATCATTCCTTCCAAAGAAATCCCAGGGCTCATCTCCTTCAGAATGGACTGGTTGGATCTCCTTGCAGTCCAAGGGACTCTCAAGAGTCTTCTCCAACACCACACTTCAAAAGCATCAATTCTTCAGTGCTCAGCTTTCTTCACAGCCCAACTCTCACATCCATACATGACCACTGGAAAAACCATAGCCTTGACTAGATGGACCTTTGTTGGCAAAGAAATGTCTCTGCTTTTGAATATGCTATCTAGGTTGGTCATAACTTTCCTTCCAAGGAGTAAGCGTCTTTTATTTTCATGGCTGGAGTCACCATCTGCAGTGATTTTGGAACCCAAAAAAATAAAGTCTGACATTGTTTCCACTGTTTCCCCATCTACATATACCCCCTCTTTTCTGGATTTCCTTTCCATTTAGGTCACCATCTGCATGGCGAATGTATGTTGATGTATGGCAAAACCAATACAATAAAAATAATACTAATAAAAATTAAAAAATTAAAAATAAATAAAAATAAAGTTGCTCAGTTGTGTCCAACTCTTTGCAACCTCATGGACTATACAGTCCATAGAACTCTCCAGGCCAGAATACTGGAGTGGATCGCCTTTCCCTTCTCCAGGGGATCTTCCAAACCCAGGGACTGAACCCAGGTCTCCGACAGTGCAGGCAGATTCTTTACCAGCTGAGCCACCAGTGAAGCCCAAGAATATTGGAATGGGTAGCCTATCCCTTCTTCAGAGGATCTTCCCAACCCAGGAATCAAACCAGGGTGTCCTACATTGCAAGTGGATTCTTTAGTACTATGCCATCTGGGAAGCCTCAGAGTATCAATAGTGTGTATATGTCAATCCCAATTTCCCAATTCATTCCACCCCTCAAGCAGTCTCTCCTTTAAAGCAAACAAACTAAAAATCCTCCCATTTCTAAAAGCTTGATATTATGCAGAAATTCTTTTCAGAATGGCTGCAATTCTCCATCTACTTCCCCTAACTAAGCCTAGCCAGCCTAGTTTCTGTACTGTCCTGGTTGCATTTAGTGAGTACTTATCCTTGGTGGGCACTGTCTTAGGTGCTTTAGTGCACATGCATTATGCCATTTTATGCTCAGGACAACCCTATGAAATTATCTCCACTTTACAGATGAGGACACCAGAGCCAGAATGAACTGAAAAATCTGTCCCGGTTAACCCAAATAAAATAAAGCTCTAGAATTCAAACACAGGTTTATCAAACACAGACCCTACATTTTTAACCACTATGCCCCTAACAGTTGTGCTGTAACTTAATATTGTAGATGCATGATTTGCTAATGTAATCAAATATGTATATGTGTATGTATTTATAAATGTGTGTGGGTGTATGTGTGTGTGTGTGTGTGTGTACACACACATGCATACTGTATTTCAGGTACATGATTAGGTTAAATAGACTTTTGGGACTAGCCAGAGAACCTTTCAACCATGTTCATTTTAATTTTTCGAATAAAGTGCACTGAGTTTTTTAACTTAAATTTAATACCCTTCATTAGAGAAATGTGGATATGCGCATAAAAGGAAAAAAAATCCAAACTCTCATGTTTAAAGATGAACACTCCCTAATATTTTCTTAACCACAAATTGCAGCATTTTCTTAGGAAAATATTCTATGGGAATATATATTTTAAACTTGAAAGGCCCAATCTTTTAATATTTCTTAAATAAGGTTTAGTCAACTTAGGAGTCAAACAGATATAAGTTCAGGTCCCAGAGCTACCTCTTACTGGTTGAGTAACCTTAGGAAGCTGTTTGACCTCTTGAGTCTGAGTTTCCTTGTATGGAAAATAAGAATATTTCTTAAATAATAAGAATATTTCTTAAAAAATTATTCCTATCCCACAGGGATGTCCTGAAAGTTGAATGGGACAGTATTCGTAGAGAGCTTGGCAAATAGTGCTCCAGAGAAGAAGGTGGCAGTGGACAAAGCATAATTTTCTTTTTCTTCTGAATGGCTGCATTAAAACTGACAAAGCAATAAGGAAGTAAATCAAATTTGTGGTCAATAATGACTATGATACTAGAAATTACATTTCTTTCAGTTCAGTTCAGTTCAGTCGCTCAGTCATGTCTGACTCTTTGTGACCCCATGAATTGCAGCATGCCAGGCTGCCCTGTCCATCACCAACTCCCGGAGTTTTCCCAAACTCATGTCCATCAAGTCTATGATGCCATCCAGCCAATTCATCCTCTGTCATCCCCTTCTCCTCCTGCCCCCAATCCCTCCCAGCATCAGGGTCTTTTCCAATGAGTCAAATCTTCGCATGAGGTGGCCAAAGTATTGGAGTTTCAGCTTCAGCATCAGTCCTTCCAACGAACACCCAGGACTGATCTCCTTAGGATGGACTGGTTGGATCTCCTTGCAGTCCAAGGGACTCTCAAGAGTCTTCTCCAACACCACAGTTCAAAAGCATCAATTCTTCGGCACTCAGCCTTCTTCACAGTCCAACTTTCACATCCATACATGACCACTGGAAAAACCACAGCCTTGACCAACGGACCTTTGTTGGCAAAGTAATGTCTCTGCTTTTGAGTATGCTATCTAGTTTGGTCATAACTTTCTTCCAAAGGAGTAAGCGTCTTTTAATTTCATGGCAGCAATCACCATCTGCAGTGATTTTGAAACCCCAAAAAATAAAGTCTGACACTGTTTCCCCATCTTCTTGCCATGAAGTGATGCGACCAGATGCCATGATCTTAGTTTTCTGAATGTTGAGCTTTAAGCCAACTTTTTCACTCTCCTCTTTCACTTTCATCAAGAGGCTCTTTAGTTCTTCTTCACTTTCGCCATAAGGGTGGTGTCATCTGCATATCTAAGGTTATTGATATTTCTCCTGGCAATCTTGATTCCAGCTTGGGCTTCTTCCAGTCCAGCATTTCTCATGATGTACTCGGCATATAAGTTAAATAATCAGGGTGACAATATACAGCCTTGATGTACTCCTTTTCCTATTTGGAACCAGTCTGTTGTTCCATATCCTAACAGTTCTAACTGTTGCTTCCTGACCTGCATATAGGTTTCTCAAGAGGCAAGTCAGGTGGTCTGGTATTCCCATCTCTTGAAGAATTTCCCGCAGTTTATTGTGATCCACACAGTCAAAGGCTTTGGCATAGTCAATAAAGCAGAATTAGATGTTTTTATGGAACTCTCTTGCTTTTTCCATGATCCGTCGTATATTGGCAATTTGATCTCTGGTTCCTCTGCCTTTTCTAAAACCAGCTTGAACATCTGGAAGTTCACGGTTATTGCTAAAGTCGGGCTTGGAGAATTTTGAGCATTACTTTACTAGCGTGTGAGATGAGTGCAATTGTGAGGTAGTTTGAGCATTCTTTGGCATTGCCTTTCTTTGGGATTGGAATGAAAACTGACCTTTTCCAGTCCTGTAGCCACTGCTGAGTTTTCCAAATTTGCTGGCATACTGAGTGCAGCACTTTCACAGCATCATCTATCAGGACTTGAAATAGCTCAACTGGAATTCCATCACCTCCACTAGCTTTGTTTATAGTGATGCTTTCTAAGGCCCACTTTACTTCACATTCCAGGATGTCTGGCTCTAAGTGAGTGATCACACCATCCTGATTATCTGGGTCGTGAAGATCTTTTTTGTACAGTTCTTCTGTGTATTCTTGCCACCTCTTCTTAATATCTTCTGCTTCTTTTAGGTTCCTACCATTTCTGTCCTTTATCGAGCCCATCTTTGCATGAAATGTTCCCTTGGTAGCTCTAATTTTCTTGAAGAGATCTCTAGTCTTCCCCATTCTGTTGTTTTCCTCTATTTCTTTGCATTGATCACTGAGGAAGGCTTTCTTATCTCTCCTTGCTATTCTTTGGAACTCTGCATTCAGATGTTTATATCTTTCCTTTTCCCCTTTACTTGTCACTTCCCTTCTTTTCACAGCTATTTGTAAGGGCTCCTCAGACAGTCATTTTGTTTTTTTGCATTTCTTTTCCATGGGGATGGTCTTGATCCCTGTCTCCTGTACAATGTCACGAACCTCATTCCATAGTTCATCAGGCACTCTGTCCATCAGATCTAGCCTCTTAAATCTATTTCTCGCTTCCACTGTATAATCATAAGAGATTTGATTTAGGTCATACCTGAATGGTCTAGTGGTTTTCCCCACTTTCTTCAATTTCAGTCTGAATTTGGCAATAAGGCATTCATGATCTGAGTCAGTCAGCCCCCAGTCTTGTTTTTGCTGACTGTATAGAGCTTCTCCATCTTTGGCTGCAAAGAATATCATCAATCTGATTTCGGTGTTGACCATCTGGTGATGTCCATGTGTAGAGTCTTCTCTTGTGTTGTTGAAAGAGGATGTTTGCTATGACCAGTGTGTTCTCTTGGTAAAACTCTACTAGCCTTTGCCCTGCTTCATTCCATACTCAAGGCCAAATTCCCTGTTACTCCAGGTGTTTCTTGACTTCTGACTTTTGCATTCCAGTCCCCTATAATGAAAAGGACATTTTTGGGGGTGCTTGTTCTAAAAAGTCTTGTAGTTCTTCATAAAACCATTCAACTTCAGCTCCTTCAGCATTACTGGTTGGGGCATAGGTTTCGATTACCGTGATATTGAATGGTTTGTTTTAGAAACAAACAGACATCATTCTGTCGTTTTTGAGGTTGCATCCAAGTACTGCATTTTGGACTCTTTAGAAACCTCAAAATATCAGCCAGTGGGGATAAATCAGCACAGTCACAGGCTCATAGTGGTACCAGCATCTGTGCAGAAGAAAGCAGAGCGAAGCCATGATAAACACTGTGAACCCACTTGGGATCAGCCATTGACCCCAGGAGGGCTTTATGCAATCCAGTGATGAGCAAGTGCAGGGCTCCCCTGGTGGCTCAGATGGTAAAGAATCTGCCTGCAATGCAAGAGACCCACATTCAGTTTCTGAGTGGGGAAGATCCCCTGGAGAAAGGAATGGCAGCCCGTTCCATTTTTCTTGCCTGGAGAATTCCATGGACAGAGAAGCCTAGCAGGCTGCAGTCAATGCGGTCACAAAGAGTCAGAGATGACTAAGCAGCTGACACACACACTCAATAAGCAAGGCAAGACTCAAGGTGGAAGCTGGAACTGCAAGAATCTAGCACTTTTTCTTGTAGGACTGAGGTCCCTTTCAGGAAAGGTCCCAGCACTGAGGAGAAACTTCTGGAATTTGATCAACATTGAATGGAATAGGCCCAATAGAGACCAAGGAAAGAAAAGATGCAGATACAATTGGAGGTGGAAAACAGAACCAGGAAGTCTTGGAAAACAATAGAAGAGAGGATTCTCTGAAATTAGAGATGTTAGCCTGAATCAGGCCTCTGAAATTCCAGAAAACTGATTTCCCATAAAATTGAGCAGCAGAAAAGCATCGAAGTCAAGTCCTATGCAAAGTTATTATATGATAAAAGAGAATAGAAAGCAGAATAACATCACCGTAGACAATAAAAGCATATCAGAAAGACAGGGATAGATCAAAACTGTAACCTATTTCAAAATGAACTAAAAGACATTAAGTAAATGATATAAGATGTAAAGGAACAATCTAGTCAGAATTAAAAAAACTCAGAAATGAAGTGACAGAGCAGAAGAATTATAAATAAATGAAAAGACATTTTGGAAACAAAGACTAAACTGAAACACAAAAGCAAGTAAACACAAAATAGGCCTTAAGAAAATAGGTGAAAAAGAGGAAGATTTTAAAAATCAAAAGGAAATAAAGAAGAAGGATTAAAGAGAAAGTAGCAAAGGAAGATAGGCAAAGAAGATTCAAATTACATATTATAAGGATCCCTGAGGAATAAAACTGAAGCAAGAAAGAGGACAAATACTAAGAACAATAATTTAAGAAAAATTTTCTGAAATAAAAAATGAAAACTGAAACTATATGTTGAAAAAGCACATCACACATCTGAGCATATCAACTCAGAATGGCCAACAGCAAGACATAGTCCAATAAAGTCATTGGATTTTAAAGAAAATTAATTATCTGAGCATCTAGGGGGGAAAAGCAAGCTATTTATAAGGGGGAAAGTTAAGTTACCATCAAACTTAAAACAGAAATGCTTTATGACAGGGAAAAAAGTAGAGTGACTTAATTAACATACTCAAGAAAAGAAGTGTCTAAAGGAAATATAAAGAAAAGGATTTTTTATTCAGCAAAACTGACTTTCAGACATCAAGAGCATACACAAACTGTTATCAACATGAAAAAACTCAAGGAATATTACTCCTGTAAGCCTTGCCTGAGGAATACACTATAAACGAGTTTCAGAGAATCAAAACCACTAGAGAGACATAGACACAAGGGCTGATAGAACTAAACATATAAAACATATAGTTATTATAGAATTAGGGCTTCCCAGGTGGCAAGAGTAGTACTCAACTGCCAATGCAGGAGATATAAGAGGCAGGTTCAGCCCCTGGGTTAGGAAGATCCTCTGGAGGAGGGCATGGAAACCCACTCCACCATTCTCGCCTGGAGAGTTCCATGAACAGCAGAGCATGGCACGATACTGTCCATAGGGTCACAAAGAGTTGGACATGACTAAAGCAACTTAGCATGAATGCACACATTATAAAACCAAGAGCAAATGAGCATTAAAAAGGAAAAGTATAGTGTTAACGGCTATATGCTTAGACAATATAGATATAGTCATTACATGCTCATGCTCAGTCTTATCTGACTTTGCGACCCCATGGACAGCAGCCTGTCAGGCTCCTTCATCCCAGAGATTCCCCAGGCAAGAATACCGGAGTGGTTTGCCATTTCCTACTCCAGGGGATCTTCCCAACCCAGGGATCAAACTCGTATCTCTTGAGTCTCCTGTATTGGCAGCCTGTAAAAATTAATGGAGATGGGAAAAGTGTATACAAAAAATTATTTTCAATGATCATATTTTTGTTGTTCAGTTGCTCAGTCATGTCCGACTCTTTGCAACCCCACGGACTGAAGCACACCAGGCTTGCCTGTCCATCACCAACTTTTGGAGCTTGCTCAAACCCATATCCATTGAGTCAGTGATGCCATCCAACCATATAGTCCTCTGTCATCCCCTTCTCCTCCTGCCTTCAGTCTTTCCCAGCATCAGGGTCTTTTCCAAGGAGTCAGCTCTTTATATCAGGTATCCAAAGTATTGGAGCTTCTGCTTCAGCATCAATCCTTCCAATGAATATTCAGGGATGACTTCCTTTAGGATTTACTGGTTTGATTTCCTTGCAGCCCAAGGAACTCTCAAGAGTCTTCTCCAACACCACAGTTCAAAAGCATCAATTCTTTGTCACTCAACTTTTTGTATTATCCAGCTCTCACATCCATACACAACTACTGAAAAAATCATACTCTTGACTAGAGGGACCTTTGTCAACAAAGTAATGTCTCTGTTTTTTAATACATTGTCTAGGTTTGTCAATGGCTTTTTTTCCAAGGAGCAAGCATCTTTTAATTTCACCGAGGCAGTCACCATCTGCAGTGATTTTGGAGCCCAAGGAAATAAAGTCTGTCACTGTTTTCATTGTCTTCCTATCTATTTGCCATGAAGTGATAGGACCAGTTGCCATGATCTTTGTTTTTTGAATGCTGAGTTTTAAGTCAGCTTTTTCACTCTCTTTCACCTTCATCAAGAGTCTCTTTAGTTCCTCTTCACTTTCTGTCACAAGGGTGGTGTCATCTGCATATCTGAAGTTATTGACATTTCTCCCAATCTTGATTCCAACTTGTGCTTTATCCAGCCTGGCATTTCACATGATGTACTCTGCATAAAAGTTAAATAAGCAGGGTGACAATATACAGCCTTGCCATACTCCTTTCCTAATTTTGAACCAGTCCTTTGTTCCATGTCCTGTTCTAACTGTTGCTTCTTGCCCTGCATACAGATTTTTCAGGAGGCGGGTAAGGTGGTCTGGTATTCCCATCTCTTTAAGACGATCATATTACCGGTAGTAGTATTAGTATCATGTGTGTATATAATCAGAGAAGGGAATGGCAATCCACTCCAGTATTCTTGCCTGGAGAATCCCATGGACAGAGGAGCCTGGAGGGCTTCATTTCATAGGGTCACACAGAGTCGGACATGACTGAAGTGACTGAGCACATGTATAAAATATTGGAATTGAGTAATGATGCAACATTCTGATTCTATCACTTTCTGTGTCCTTGACAACTAGAATTTTGGTATGAAAGAAAGGAAATAGAGATGCAATACAGAAATTAAGTAAAAATCCCCCTCCTACTAAATTTAAATGCCAACTATTAGTTTGAAATCATGAAGTAACATGTCCACTGTAGAAGCCATGAAACAATGATCATCCCCAACAAACAGTCTGTGGTTTTGAGATACCATTTTCCCTGAAAAAATGCCCAAGGCTTCTTAGAGAAGTAGCTATTTCCATATCTGGGGCCAGAAATGCACAAGATGAGCCTGGAAAACCTTAACACACCCAATAGCAAAGAATTCATGAAAGACTCAGAAGCTGATTGAAGAGGCCCCCACTAGCCAAATACAGGACAATTTGAGGTTCAATAAAGATATCTGAATGGACAGAATGGGGATTCAAATCTCTTCACTTGCAGAAGGGGTCAAACATGGGTCTGGCAAAGTGTGGATCCAGCTGCCAATTTGTAGGGTATACAGAAGAGAGAAGAAAATGTTAAAGTGAAAAATCCAGACTATGAGAAAGTGAAGATCACATGCCTCAAGTTTTTCAACTTATGTGAGGGAAAGAAAGGGATGGAGGAGGAAGCTGTAGATTCAAAGAACTGTAAAAGATTTACATTTTTAAAAGCAGGCAAGTCAAAATTATAGAGTCTGGGGATGCACATTTTTTTATAAAACTCTAAAGAAATGCAAAGAAGTGATTATTATAGAATCTACGAGGACTTACCTGCTGGTCCAGTGGTTAAGACTGCTTCTACTGCAGGGGGCTCAAGTTCAATCCCTGGCTGGAGAATTTAGATCCCACATGGTGCAATGAAAAGATAACAGTTTGCCGCAGCTAAGATCTGGCACAGTCAAATAAATAAATAAATATTTTTTAAAAGAAAATCTGAGCAGTGGTTACTTTGGAGAAAAGGAGGAGATTTGAGTTTGGGGTAGGGTAGACAGAGGGGCTACTGGGGCAGCATCCCAGAAATCTAAACCCGAGGAGGGATTACAACAAACATAGAATTCATTACTCTTTGCTTTTCCGTTTGATTTTCTATATCCATGTTTTATTTTACAATAGAAATGTCAAGCAAATAATACGTGCTAAATAAATATTAGCTAAACTTCAAATTAAGCTGAAAACATCTTTAAATGTCTTAACATCATTATAAACATCCAAGTGCTGGAAAATGTACACAAAATGAAGACATTCTAGGAAAGTCTCAGCAAATACCTAGATTTGGCTTTAATCTTGGGAACTGACTTAGTGACAACATGAAATCAAAGACCTCTGTTTTCTTTCTGGGTTGCAAAGGGAATTTGCTTATCCTTTGGGATTAGAGTTCTCAGAAGGATGAACAAATTAACTCTCAGTGCTGGGAACAGCAGGAACAAAAAGGGAATAACATTCAGAAGAACTGAAATAGAAAATCAAAACTCAAGGTATGTTTTGGGGCTGAGCAGCACGGATATGGAGCAGTCAACAGTTGCGTCCTACAGGTGTGAGGAAGTGACCTCCCCCGTGTGAGAGGACAAAGACACCTGCTCTGACCCACTCAAGTTAACATAGGCCTCCTTGATTCTATGGTTGCTGCTGCTGCTGCTCAATCACTCAATCATGTCTGACTCTTTGCAGCCCCATGAACTGTAGCCTGCCAGCCTCCTCTGCCCATGGGATTTCTCAGGCAAGAATACTGGAGTGTATTGCCATTTCCTACCCCAGGGGTCTTCCTCCTCCAGGGATCAAACCTACCTCTCTTGTATCTCCTGCATTGCAGGCCAGTTTTTTACAACTAGTGCCACTTTGGAAGCCCCAATTCTCTGGTTACCACCTTTAATATTTTGGAATACACAGGTGCCTCGGGTCTAGTGCTCCTTGGAATGTTTTAGCTCTTAAAAGGATGACCTCTTGTCTCTCTAGAAATAGTGACATAGAATGTCCAGGTCAATCTCCACAGTGGGTTGACCCTGAAACCGAGAGCTGCATATATGAGGTTTATAGAGAGTGCCCACAGGGACCACCATCTTGAGAGAGTGAAGGAAGAAAAACTGGGCAGAGGAAAGACTGGAGTTGTGATGCAGGCAAAACACAGACCATAGACAATCTTCCAGAAGCTTCTGGAGCTGGAATAGCTATTCAGACTTGTGTTACCTTGAGGCAATGGGCATGGGACTTCACTAGCCACCCTGCCACTTCTACCACCTACCATTTCCTTCCCCAATAACCTGTCATTGAATGTGGGCTGCTCCTGGGGAAGCATCATGGCTAAACTAAGTAGCTATCTCTTCCTTCAAGGGTAATTCCCTGTTGTTGTTGAGTTGCTCAGTCATGTCTGACTCTTTGTCACCCCATGGACTGCAGCACACCAGGCTTCCCTGTCCTTCACTGTCTCCAGGAGTTTGCTCTAACTCATGTCCATTGAGTAGGTGATGCCATCCAACCATCTCATCCTCTCTCACCACCTTCTCCCACTGCCCTCAATCTTTCCCAATCAGGATCTTTCCCAGTGAATTCTTCAGGTAAGAGCTATCATCACCAATATCTCCAGGTGCTACGACAGGAGTGTCTTTGTTTCACAGAAGCCCTGGGCAGTGAGCCATGATATCTACCTCAGAGAGTCATCAACCATCTTACTTCTCTTCGGTCAACCCGTGGATCATGCATACTTTGTGTCTACAAACTTATATTTCATCTGGCCCCCTCAGTGCCTTTAGTCTCATACTCAGGAGAATAGTTTTGCCTTAACATTCTAAAGGTACCTAGGAATTTGACCTTTAAAGAATGTTCTTGGCATACCGACCTTCAGGTTAAGTGAAGACTAGCAATGCATTCCTAGGATCGCAGCATTCTCACCCACTCATTCAAGTATTTACTGAATGCTTTCTGGGTGCTAAGTCCTAGAAGCTAAACAGGAGAGCCACAGTGGTTAATAGAACAGTCATCTTTTGGGTATTGTTCAATGCTGCGTAACAATGATGCTCTGCATCTGTTCAGGATAATCCTTCATTTGACTTCCCTTCTGGGGTGAATGCTACAGAAGATAATTCTGTCATTCTTGAGAAATCCACACGATTCTTCTGAGACATGGCCACATCCTCTGCATGCCCTGGTCATAGCAGTAGTAAGGGTGGTTTTTTTTTGTTTGTTTGTTTGTTTTGTAAGGGTGGTTTTTAGCTCTGGCATCATTAGTGACTTCCAGAAGAAGACTGTGAGGAGACCAGCCTTAGGCTCATTTAATAGCAAATTAGTCTACATTTGAAAACGGATTTCTGTAAAAAAGAAGGAAAATCCTTCTAAGGGATTTATTTCAGAGCAGTATTAATTAATCCCTGAAACTAAACACATGTGTTGTTTCCTGCTGTTCCTGAGAAAGAGGCATCAGCACTCTCCTCCCAGCTCCAAGGTTCAAATGCTCTGGAGGAGGCCCGCAGAGCTCCACTCTGGCCTCCCCCTCGGGGCAGAGCCTGAAGAGGGCCTCTCAACTTTTCTCCAGCAGCTCAGCAGATCATGTCTGACTCTTTGCGACCCCAAAGACTGCAGCCCACTAGACTCCTCTGTGTGGGGGATTTCCCAGGCAAGAATACTGGAGTGGGTTGCCATACACTCTTCCAGGGGATCTTCCCAACCCAGGAATCGAACCCAGGTCTCCCATTGCAGGCAGATTCTTTATTATCTGAGCCATAAAGGAAGCCCAATATGGGTAGAATTATATTAATAAGTAGGGGTAGGACAGGATGGAAATACACTAGGATTTCCAGAACTTGATAAAAAGGAACACTTTTATGGGCTCAATTTTATGTATATTGAAGGAATCGATTTCTGACACTTTTGTGGCCCTATGGACTGTAGTCCACCAAGCTCCTCTGTCCATGAGATTCTCCAGGCAAGAATACTGGAGTCAGTTGCCATGCCCTCCTCCAGGGGATCTTCCAGACCCAGGGATCAAATCCAGGTCCCTTATGTCTCCTGCACTGGCAGGCAGGTTCTTTACCACCAGCGCCACCTGGGAAGCCCTCCGTATATACATATACATAACTTAAATTCTCTTTTTCCCTTATCTGATGGAATTAGGGAAAGCCCAAAACTTCAGAGCCTTGGCCTTAGGGATAAGTGCCTAAATTTCCCTTGTCTTTCACAATATTGAAGTCAAAGAGGCCACCTTTGACTCTAGAAATACTGAGGTGGGCTCTTTAGGGGAGGAAAGGAAAAGAGAAGAATTCATGAACATGGCCATTTTCAGAAAAAGAAAAAAGAATATGATGGAAGCTCAGAAAGACAAAAGTATCAGCTCATGCAACCAACATTATTTTTGAGTCAGAAAAAGAAGTGGCCATGGAGTTAGATTTTGAAAGATGAACAGGTACCAAAGCAAGAAGGGCCTTGGACACAGAGACTAGCATGAGGGAAGGTCGAAAAGGGTGAATGAGCAAGTGTAGTTCAGGAAAGCTAGAGTGTGGAGGTTGGCGAATAGACAGCCATCTGAAATGAGACTAGAGAGGGCAGAGGCCTGACCACCTGGGGCCCTTTTGCGAGAGTGAAGACTCAGACAATGGGAATTCAGGCCATTACCACCTCTAGGAACTGAGATGTAGCTAGTAGTTACAGGAGTTTAAGGCTACAGGAACACAATGTGATGTAGTAAAGCTGGAGAAAGACATGTTCTTGCAAGGGAGTACATGAAAATCCATCTCTTCACTGCAAAGCCATCTCTTCACTGTCCTAGGACCAGTCTCGTGTTCTGGGGTTCTAGGCCCAGCACTGACACATTTATTCACTACCTGAGCAAGTCACCTTATCTCCTTGAAACTCTTCATCCTTTCAAATGAACATATTTATAGCTCTTTCACAGGGTTACTGTTACATTAAATGCGTCTAAGCTTATAACAGTGTCGGCCTATACTCAGCAAATGCTGTTTTACTTTCCGTTTCTTCTTTTCTCCTTTCTTCTACATTTTTATGTTACTATAACCCTACTGAGATGAATTTCCACCCCACCTCCCCTCAAGTACATCAAATATTACTTGACTTGTTTTTTTATTCATTAATCTGTTCATTCAGCAGTGGTTATTAAGGACTTGGCATGTACCAAGAAGTGTGGCAGGAGTTAAAGATGAATATAGCAATGTCTACTCTATCAAAAAGGAGAAATAAATAAATACACAAAGGGAATGTAAAAATAATAGGAACTCATCCTTGACTACTCCAGTTGTAAGTGATCAATCATTTCTCTGCTTCTTTATGCCACTTTCCTCACTTATGTCAAAATTACCTTGTAATGCAGTTAACTTTTAAGGTGGCTGCAATTCATCTCCCCAACCAGATGTAAGTTCCATGAGGATAGGCACCATATCTCATCATTGTGCAGCCTCTTCCATGCCTTGATTGTGAGACTTCAATAAGTACATGTTAATGCTTGTGGTGTGATGAAGAGGCAGAACCTTCAGATCAGATCAGTCGCTCAGTCATGTCTGACTCTTTGCAACCCCATGAATTGCAGAACGCCAGGCCTCCCTGTCCATCACCAATTCCTGGAGTTCACTCAGACTCAAATCCATCGAGTCAGTGATGCCATCCAGCCATCTCATCCTCTGTCGTCCCCTTCTCCTCTTGCCCCCAATCCCTCCCAGCATCAGAGTCTTTTCCAATGGGTCAACTCTTTGCATGAGGTGGTCAAAGTACTGGAGTTTCAGCTTCAGCATCATTCCTTCCAAAGAAATCCCAGGGCTGATCTCCTTCAGAATGGACTGGTTGGATCTCCTTGCAGTCCAAGGGACTCTCAAGAGTCTTCTCCAACACCACAGTTCAAAAGCATCAATTCTTCGGCGCTCAGCCTTCTTCACAGTCCAACTCTCACATCCATACATGACCACAGGGAAAACCATAGCCTTGACTAGACGAACCTTTGTTGGCAAAGTAATGTCTCTTCTTTTCAATATGCTATCTAGGTTGGTCATAACTTTCCTTCCAAGGAGTAAGCGTCTTTTAATTTCATGGTTGCAGTCACCATCTGTAGTGATTTTGGAGCCCTAAAAAGCAAAGTCTGACACTGTTTCCACTGTTTCCCCATCTATTTCCCATGAAGTGGTGGGACCGGATGCCATGATCTTTGTCTTCTGAATGTTGAGCTTTAAGCCAACTTTTTCACTCTCCACTTTCACTTTCATCAAGAGGCTTTTGAGTTCCTCTTCATTCTCTGCCATAAGGGTGGTGTCATCTGCATATCTGAGGTTACTGATATTTCTCCCGGCAATCTTGATTCCAGCTTGTGTTTCTTCCAGTCCAGCATTTCTCATGATGTACTCTGCATAGAAGTTAAATAAACAGGGTGACAATATACAGCCTTGACGTACTCCTTTTCCTATTTGGAACCAGTCTGTTGTTCCATGTCCAGTTCTAACTGTTGCTTCCTGACCTGCATACAGGTTTCTCAAGAGGCAGGTCAGGTGGTCTGGTATTCCCATCTCTTTCAGAATTTTCCACAGTTTATTGTGATCCACACAATCAAAGGCTTTGGCATAGTCAATAAAGCAGAAATAGATGCTCTTCTGGAACTCTCTTGCTTTTTCCATGATCCAGCGGATGTTGGCAATTTGATCTCTGGTTCCCCTGCCTTTTCTAAAACTGGCTTGAACATCAGGAAGTTCACGGTTCACATATTGCTGAAGCCTGGCTTGGAGAATTTTGAGCATTACTTTACTAGCGTGTGAGATGAGTGCAATTGTGTGGTAGTTTGAGCATTCTTTGGCACTGCTTTTCTTTGGGATTGGAACGAAAACTGACCTTTTCCAGTCCTGTGGCCACTGCTGAGTTTTCCAAATTTGCTGGCATATTGAGTGCAGCACTTTCACAGAATCATATTTCAGGATTTGGAATAGCTCAACTGGAATTCTATCACCTCCACTAGCTTTGTTCATAGTGAAGCTTTCTAAGGCCCACTTGACTTCACATTCCAGGATGTCTGGCTCTAGGTGAGTGATCACACCATCGTGATTATCTGGGTCGTGAAGATCTTTTTTGTACCGTTCTTCTGTGTATTCTTGCCATCTCTTGTTAATATCTTCTGCTTCTGTTAGGTACATACCATTTCTGTCCTTTATCGAGCCCATCTTTGCATGAAATGTTCCTTTCATTCACATACTCACAGGTAACTTCCTGTCATTAATGCACTCACAGTCGGCACACACTGTTCCTCCTTTCATCTCATCATGGAATTGATATGAAAGGAAACAAGGCACACATTAGCATTATCAGTTTTCATTCATAAGACTGACGTGTTCTTTCTCATTCCCTACAAACAATCCTCTTCCTAAATTTTAACCCTTCTCAAGTCTTTGATGCCACCCACAATCTCCTTATATTCTGCAGATGGGTGACCTAGCTTTCTTTTTCACAGAAAAAGTAAAGCATGTTGAATGGATGTATCTCAGATGTTCTCTCCCTGTCCGTCTTCAATCTGGGCATATATATCCCCATTTATTTGTCTCCTCCTCCATCTTCTCTTCATTCTCCAATTTTCTTCCTATTTCAGGTAAATCTTGCTTCCTTTCATATTCTTTCCTGTCCCACAACTAATCCGCAGTATTTTTTTCAAATATGTATTTACTTAATTGTATATTTGGCTGCCTTGGGTCTTAGAGGCATGAGATCTTCCTTGTGTCATGTAGGATCTACTGTTGAGGTGCGAGGACTTTCTAGCTGTGGTACATGGGCTCCAGAGTTTGTGGGCTTAGTTGCCCCACATCATGTGGGATTTTAGTTCCCTCATCAGGGATCAAACCCGTGACCCCTGCATTGCAAGGCAAATTCTTAACCACTGGACCATGTGAACCAGTGGGGATTAGGACCCCTAATCCTCAGTATTTTAGGTCTTTCTGTGCTGACTCCTCCCTCTGAGCAAATAAGCATGTTCCAGGGGTCTCTAATTAACTAAAGAAGAACAGAGAGAATAGAGGGAGAGAAAGATGAAGAAAAGAAAAACCATTCCTTGACTGATTCCCTCCACTAACTGCCTTATCTCTGCACTGTATTCATAGCCAGGTGTGGTTTGGGTAGAGATAGTATGTTTAATGACTTTTCCCAAAACTAAAAATTGAATACATTCTCAATGAAGAAGTCTTAGAAAATATATGTTGCAAACATTTCTTATGTCTCTATATTCCTTTCAACATAAATTTAATGGTAGTATTTTTTTCATCTTATGACTGAACCATAAATTACTTAACCAATGCCTTATAATTGAACATTAAAGTTATTCCCAATTTTGTATCATTATAAATAATGTTGTGATCAGTATTGATATATGTACATTTTTGTGCATATCTTAGATAATTTCCTTAGGAACAAAATACAATTTCTGGGCCAGAGACCATTTTTTTAATATATAAATTTATTTATTTTAATTGGAGGCTAATTACTTTACAATATTGTCTTGGTTTTAGCCATACATCAACATGAATCTACCACGGGTGTACATGTGTTGCCCCATCCTGAACATCCCTCCCACTTCCCTCCCCATACCATCCCTCTAGGTCATCCCAGTGCACCAGCCCGGAGCATCCTGTATCATGCATCGAACCTGGACTAGTGATTTGTTTGACATATGATATTATACCTGTTTCAATGCTATTCTCCCAAATCATCCCTCTCCCTCTCCCACAGAGTCCAAAAGACTGTTCTATACATCTGTGTCTCTTTTGCTGTCTCGCATACAGGGTTATCGTTACCATCTTTCTAAATTCCATATTATATGCGTTAGTATACAAGCTGGTTTTAGAAAAGGCAGAGGAACCAGAGATCAAATTGCCAACATATGCTGGATCATCGAAAAAGGAAGAGAGTTCCAGAAAAACATCTAGTTCTGCTTTATTGACTATGCCAAAGCCTTTGACTGTGTGGATCACAATAAACTGTGGAAAATTCTGAAAGAGATGGGAATAGCAGACCACCTGACCTGCCTCTTGAGAAACCTGTATGCAGGTCAGGAAGCAACAGTTAGAACTGGACATGGAACAACAGACTGGTTCCAAATAGGGAAAGAAGTACATCAAGTCTGTATATTGTCACCCTGCTTATTTAACTTCTATGCAGAGTACATCATGAGAAACGCTGGGCTGGAAGAAGCACTAGTTGAAATCAAGATTGCCGGGAGAAATATCAATAACCTCAGATATGCAGATGACACCACCCTTATGGCAGAAAGTGAAGAGGAACTAAAAAGCCTCTTGATGAAAATGAAAGAGGAGAGTGAAAAAGTTGGCTTAAAGCTCAACATTCAGAAGACAAAGATCATGGCATCTGGTCCCATCACTGCATGGGAAATAGATGGGGAAACAGTGGAAACAGTGGCAGACTTTGCTTTTTAGGGCTCCAAAATCACTGCAGATGGTGACTGCAGCCATGAAATTAAAAGACGCTTACTCCTTGGAAGGAAAGTTATGATCAACCTAGATAGCATATTGAAAAGCAGAGACATTACTTTGCCAAAAAAGGTCCATCTAGTCAAGGCTATGGTTTTTCCAGTGGTCATGTATGGATGTGAGAGTTGGGCTGTGAAGAAAGCTGAGCACCGAAGAATTGATGCTTTTAAACTGTGGTGTGGGAGAAGACTCTTGAGAGTCCCTTGGACTGCAAGGAGATCCAACCAGTCCATCTTAAAGGAGATCAGTCCTGGCTGTTCATTGGAAGGACTGATGCTAAAGCTGAAGCTCCAATTCTTTGGCCACCTCATGTGAAGAGTTGACTCATTGGAAAGACCTTGATGCTAAGAGGGATTGAGGGCAGGAGGAGAAGGGGACGACAGAGGATGAGATGGCTGGATGGCATCATCGACTCGATGGACATGAGTTTGTGTGAACTCCGGGAGTTGGTGATGGACAGGGAGGCCTGGCATGCTGCAGTTCACGGAATCACAAAGAGTTGGACACGACTGAGTGACTGAACTGAACTGGTACTGTATTGGTGTTTTTCTTTCTGGCTTACTGCACTCTGTATAATAGGCTCCAGTTTCATCCATCTCATTAGAACTGATTCAAATGTTTTCTTTTTCATGGCTGAGTAATACTCCGTTGGGTTTATGTACCACAGCTTTCTTATCCATTTGTCTGCTGATGGACATCTAGGTTGCTTCCATGTCCTGGCTATTATAAACAGTGCTGCAATGAACATTGGGGTACACGTGTCTCTTTCAATTCTAGTTTCCTCAGTGTGTATATCCAGCAGCGGGATTGCTGGGTCATATGGCAGTTCTATTTCCAGATTTTTAAGGAATCTCCACACTGTTCTCCATAGTGGCTGTACTAGTTTGCATTCCCACCAACAGTGTAAGAGAGTTCCCTTTTCTCCACACCCTCTCCAGGATTTATTGCTTGTAGACTTTTGGATTGCAGCCATTCTGACTGGTGTGAAATGGTACCTCATTGTGGTTTTGATTTGCATTTCTCTGATAATGAGTGATGTTGAGCATCTTTTCATGTGTTTGTTAGCCCTCTGTATGTCTTCCTTGGAGAAATCTCTGTTTAGTTCTTTGGCCCACTTTTTGATTGGATCATTTATTTTTCTGGAATTGAGCTGCAGGAGTTGCTTGTATATTTTTGAGAATAATTCTTTGTCGGTTGCTTCATTTGCTATTATTTTCTCCCATTCTGAAGACTGTCTTTTCACATTGCTTATAGTTTTCTTTGTTGTGCAGAAGCTTTTAATTTTAATTAGGTCCCATTTGTTTATTTTTGCTTTTATTTCTAATATTCTGGGAGGTGGGTCATAGAGGATTCATTCTGCTGTGATGTATGTTGGAGAGTGTTTTGTCTATGTTCTCCTCTAGGAGTTTTATAGTTTCTGGTCTTACGTTGAGATCTTTAATCCATTTTGAGTTTATTTTTGTGTATGGTGTTAGAAAGTGTTCTAATTTCATTCTTTTACAAGTGGTTGACCAGTTTTCCCAGCACCACTTGTTAAAGAGATTGTCTTTTCTCCATTGTATATTCTTGCCTCCTTTGTCAAAGATAAGGTGTCCATAGGTGAGTGGATTTATCTCTGGGCTTTCTATTTTGTTCCATTGATCTATATTTCTGTTTTTGTGCCAGTATCACACTGTCTTGATGACTGTGGCTTTGTAGTAGAGCCTGAAGTCAGGCAGGTTGATTCCTCCAGTTCCATTCTTCTTTCTCAAGATTGCATTGGCTATTCGAGGTTTTTTTGTATTTCCATACAAATTGTGAAATTATTTGTTCTAGCTCTGTGAAAAATACCGTTGGTAGCTTGATAGGGATTGCATTGAATCTATAGATTGCTTTTTTGGGTAGTATACTCATTTTCACTATATTGATTCTTCCAATCCACGAATATGGTATATTTCTCCATCTATTAGTGTCCTCTTTGATTTCTTTCACCAGTGTTTTATAGTTTTCTATATATAGGTATTTAGTTTCTTTAGGTAGATATATTCCTAAGCATTTTATTCTTTTCGTTGCAATGGTGAATGGAATTGTTTCCTTAATTTCTCTTTCTATTTTCTCATTATTAGTGTATAGGAATGCAAGGGATTTCTGTGTGTTGATTTTATATCCTGCCACTTTACTATATTCATTGATTAGCTCTAGTAATTTTCTGGTGGAGTCTTTAGGGTTTTCTATGTAGACAGAGACCACATTTTGAAGGGGTTTAATGTATTCACAGCTAACCTGCCTTGAAAGGGTACACTTACTGGGATGACCTAGAGAGATGGGATGGGGGTTCAGGATGGGGAACACATGTACACCATGGCAGATTCATGTCAATGTATGGCAAAACCACTACCATATTGTAAAGTAATTAGCCTCCAATTAAAATAAATAAATTTATATTTAAAAAAAAGAAAAGAAAGTGTACACTTACCAACTACACTTAAAGTAGTGTCAGGGAAAGCCTGATATTCACTCCTTTTTTTTTAATGAACCATGAATTAATTTATTTGTTTTTATTGAAGTATAGTTGATTTGTTGTATTAGTTTCTGGTGTACAGCAAAGTGATTCAGATATATATATATTCTTTTTTATACTATCTCTATTAGGTTTTATTATAGAATATCAATTATAGTTCCCTGTGCTATACAGTAGGACCTTGTTGTTTATCTGTTTTATATATAGTATTCTGCATCTGCTAATCTGAAATTCCTAATTTATCCCTTCCCCACCCTTTTCCCCTTTGGAAGCCGTAAGTTTGTTTTCTATGTCTGTGAGTCTGTTTCTGTGTTGTAAATAAGCTCACTTCCATCATATTTTAGATTCCACAGGTGAATGTTATCATCTGGCATTTGTCTTTCTCTTTCTGACTTACTTCACTAGTATGATAAGATCCAGGTCCATCCGTGCTGCTGCAGATGGCATTATTTCATTCTTTCTTATGGCTGAGTAACATCCATTGTATACATGTACTCCATCTTCTTTATCCATTCATCTGTTAATGGACATTTAGGTTGCTTCCATGGTATTCACTCTTTAATGCACTAATGTCTAGCTTCTACTTCCATCACATTATTGGATTTTTTTGAATTTTCCTGTTCAAGTCCTACATTGGTCTTCATAACCCCTCTAAAGCCTTTGTCACTGTTGACAACCACTCCCCACTCCCATGAAGCTTTCTCCTCCCCTGGTTTCTGTCACATCACTGTCTCTTGATTTCTTTCTTGCTTTTCTGTGCCCCTACCTCCAATTCCCTAGTGGCTCAGATGATAAAGCATCTGTCTGCAATGCAGGAGACCCGGGTTCTATCCCTGGGTTGGGAAGATCCCCTGGAGAAGGAAATGGCAGCCCACTCCAGTATTCTTGCCTGGAAAATTCCATGGACTGCACAGCCTGGTAGGTTACCGTCCTTGGGGTCGCAAAGGGTCGGACATGACTGAGCGACTTCACTTTCACCTCCAATTCAGTCTTTCCACATTTCCTATGCTTCCCATTAAAATTGTTCCTCTTTTCAGTCAATTCTATCAACTCACATAGTGAACCACCACATAGAAACAGATAACTCCAAAATCTCTACCTCCAATTTAAATACACTTCTCCTTACCTCTAGACCAGTATATTCAACCAATATATCCATAGGGCATTGCCTACAGAACAGACAAACTCAATATTTCCAAAACTGAACTCATTATTTTTCCCCCAAATTTGTTCCTTTGCCTGCATTTTACATCTCAGCTATGCTAACCCTTAGCTGCTCAAACCAGAAATCTTGGGGCCATGTCCATTTCTAATTATTTACCAAACCCCATCTCTTTTCTTTTTAGAGTTCTCCTTTCCTCTGAATGATGCCTGTCATAATCTATGATACCTTCATTTATACAGCACTTTATACTTTGAACTAAGCTTGGCCTTTTTGTTTACTATAATCTGTGTTTCTGTGGCCTTTGGGCCTATGTCACGCCCTCACTGGGGACTGAGTTTGTATCATAAACACAAAAATTCTTTGGGGTGTAAGGAAGGATATAAAATAATAAATGATGCATTTATATTTAGTAAAAGTTTATTGAATACATGAATGGATGAACAAACAATGACATCACCTCTCCTTAGCAAAATTCTAAAACAGGAAGTACGTCCTTGGGTCCTGTCTTCTTTTTCTGTATGCCTTCTATTAGTTCTTCCTCTCTCAATGTCCTCAGGCTTTTCATACTGATTATTTGATAAAATTTTCATTCTGGCACCTTTCCTAGGAGTATTTGCCTGTTGAGAGGTCAATGCAATTGCACAGTTTCACAAAAACAAATCACTGACAAGGGGAAGATACTTTGGAATTTAACAGAGGATGCTTGCAAGTGGTTCATGCTGCCTGTGTATAGCAGAGACAGAGTTCTCTCATGATGTAGAGGTTACTATAAAGAAGTAATTATTTTGATTTGAAAAATACATTTGGGAGGTGTCAGTGCTTATGGTCCCCTAGACAGAAACCATGGTCTTAGCTCATCCTCTTTGTTGAGGGACAGGGGCTGTGCTCTGAAAGTGGGTGGACAGGAAGCTTCTTCCTAAGGGGTAAAAACAGAACCAGATTTGCTTTGCCTACACCGGCCTTGGGGTACATCATTTTGATGTCAATAAGCCTCATATCTCAATCTCAAAAACTCTCTATAGTCCTTTCTTCAATAGTTTAAAGGAGAAAAAAATTTTTCAGACATGCCAATTCTGTGTGCATTTCTTACATTAAAGTCATTAAAATCCCTCCTTAAAGCTTTCCAGGTACTTAAGTGGATTTAAAAGGAAAATGCAGGACAGTTTGTATTTCAAGAATTACATTATACTCGGTTGGCTTAGTCCATGTTTTGTTTTGTTTTTTTCCAAACTTGAAATGGCCCCCAGTTCCACTTGGAAAATAATAGTAATGCTGGCAGGCACAGCAGTCTCCCATTTTTTCTGACCGTAGGATTCCTCGTTACACACGGCTAAGATAATGTTCTACATGGATACACTGAGAGCTCCACAAACGTCATGGCATTTATGCAATACATCCTTTTGTTGGTGAGGAAAGAGAAATTTCAGGGTGGGATCAGGACAGCAAGAGATTGGTCTTTGAAGTGCTATGACATTATTTCACCAACTGCACATCTCCATCCAAAGATATTTCACACTATAGATGCTAAATTTCACCCCACTTTTTTTTTAAGTTATCTGCTAAGGTGCATTTCCTTTTATTCCTATAACATTCGCATGAAGAACTGAAGTGTTCCCATTGTGCTAAGTAGCAGTGATTTGCTTTGCTGGCATCTACATCTGCTGCCACTGCTTTCAGAACCAACAATTTCTGACAGATGACATAACTGAAGGCTTTGTTTCTGTTACCCCCACCGGCAACGTGTGGTATGAAGACGGCAAATCTAATTCTGCTTCTCCTCCTCTTCTGCATTTCTTTTCTGAAGTATCCCTCCCAGTACTTCAATCATTCACCTGTGCAATACCTATTGAGTATCAATTGTATACAAGAAATTTATGTTCTTCACCATGATTCAATTCTCTGCTGTCAGAGAATTGACAGGCCCTGTGGCCTTTTTTTGTGTGTGGTGGTGGTGGTAGTGGCTGTGAGATTCTAAGAGGTAATCAGTGGACTTCCCCTGTGATCCAGTGGTTAACATTTTGCCTGCCCATGCAGGGGGTGCAGGTTTGATCCCTAGTTGGGAAACTAAGGTCTCACATGCCTTGTGGCCAAAAAACCAAAACACAAAACAGAAGAAATATAGTAACAAATACAATAAGGACTTTAAAACTGGTCCACATCCAAAAAATCATGAAAAAAATGGGTAGTCAAAAATGTCTACCAAACTCTTGGGAGTCTGGGATTGACAGGTACACATAACTATATTAAAAACAATTACCAACAGGACTTACTGTATGGCACAGAGAACTCTGCTCAATATTCTGTAATAGCCTAAATGCATTTGAAAAACAGATACACATACATGTATAACTGATTCACTTTTCTGTACACCTGAAATTTACACAACATTGTTAATCAACTATACTTGAATATAAAATAAAAAGTTTTTTTAAAGAATATCGTAGAGGTATCCACTTCCAGCCAAGATGAATAACAGTGACCAGACTTAGCACTCTGCCTAAAACAAATGGGAAAAAAAGACAAAATATGTTTCAAAACAGGTTTTCAAAAAATTGGATATCAGAAAATTAAAGGCAACCATCATTAAGAGACAAGAAGGAAATAAGATGAGCTTTAACACTGCCTCAGGTTCCCAGTGAGGGAGAGTTCCCAGGAGGTAGAACAGGAGACAAGAATCCACAAAGAACCCTGAGGTGCACTAAGCAAACACAGCTGGAAGTCTAGGTAGGCCAAGGCAGCTAGAATTCACAGAGAAGGGTAACCAGAGAAATGAGAGCTTCAGACAGAACTCTGAAGATCTACAGTGGGTGTCCCTTGAGTATAAAAGAGTTATACTCCATAACGGAATTCTGCCCAGAAATGACACAGGTGATAAGATTGGAAGTAAATAAGAATATTAAAACAGTTATGACAATTGTATTTCATACGGTCACTAAGTTAGATGAAAGACTGAACGTGTCTAAGTAAAAACATGAAAATAAATTTTAAAAATGCAAATCAAACTTCTAGACATGAAAACTACAATCCCTGAGATGAAAATTACGCCGTATGGGGATAAAAATAGATCAGATGCTATAGATGAACATATTAGTGAATTTTCAGACCTAGAGCTAGAAACTATCCAAAAAGAAACAAAGAAAAAAAGATTGGAAGAAAATGAACAGATTTTCCATGAGTTTTGAAACATCTTCAGATGGCTTAATACACATGTAATTTGTATCCATGAAAGACATGGGGCAGATAAGCGTATAGTGATCAACTTTGTTTCCATATTGGATGAAAACTATGGTGGCTCAGCAGGTAAAGAATCGATCTGCAATGCAGGAAATGCAGGAGATGTAGGTTTGAACCCTGGGTCAGAAAGCAAAATATTTTTTTAAATGCAAAAGCCGAACTAATGTATTAGATATCTGGGAGGAGGAAATGGCAACTGACTCCAGCATTCTTGCCTAGAGAATCCCATGGACAGAGGATCGTGGTGGTCTACAGTCCATGAATTGCAAAGAGTCGGACACTACTGAGCAGGAAAGCATGATCATGACTCATGATAAACCCACAAGTCCTAGAATCTCAACAAACCCCAAACACAATACCCATGAAGAAAACTACATCAAGGAACATCATAATTGGGATGCTTAAACTCAATCATAAAAAGAAAAAAAATATTAAAGCAGTCAGAGGAAAAAAGACACAGTATGTACAGAAGAACAAACATAAGGAGGATAACAGATTTCTCCTTAAACAAGACAGATGAGAAGACAATGGAGCAGCCATCTTTAAGGCACTGGAAGAATGAGACAGTTGACCAAGAATTTTATGTCCTATAAAATATACTTCAAAATGAAAGCAAAATATTTTTTAAATGCAAAAGTTGAAGTAATGCATTAGAAACTATTTGGATGATACAAAACTTTTTTCTTACTATGTAAAGTTCCCTAAAAGATAATAACATGTAAAACAAAAATAATAAAAATGAATTGAACAGATCTTAAACATCACTAGTAATTCAGTTCAGTTCAGTCACTCAGTCGTGTCTGACTCTTTGTGACCCCATGAACAGCAGCACGCCAGGCCTCCCTGTCCATCACCAACTCCCAGAGTTTACCCAAACTCATGTCCATTGAGTCGGTGATGCCATTTAACTATCTCATCCTCTATCGTCCCCTTCTCCTCCTGCCTTCAATCTTTCCAAACATCAGGGTCTTTTTAAATGAGTCAGCTCTTCACATCAGGTGACAAAAATTAGGGAAATACAAATTAAAACCACAATGAAATACCATTGCTGCTGCTGCTGCTAAGTCACTTCAGTCATGTCCAACTCTGTGCGACCCCATAGATGGCAGCCCATGAGGCCCCCCAGTCCCTGGGATTCTCCAGGCAAGAACACTGGAGTGGGTTGCCATTTCCTTTATTATGCACCTATTAAAGTCTCTAAAATTAAAAATACTAATGGGAACTTCCCTGGAAGTCCAGTAGATAAGATTTCATGCTCCCAATTCAGGGGTCCAGGTTTGATCCCTGGATCTCACATGCCTCAGCAAAGATGGAAAATGATGTATGCCATAACTAAAAGCCAGCATTGCCAAATAAATAAATAAAAATACATTTTAAAAAAACTGATGGTGTGGAGCAAATGGAACTCTCATGCACTGCTGGCAGAAATGTAAAATGGTATAACCACTTTTAAAAATAGTTAAGCAATTTCTTTAAAAGTTATACATACACCTGGTGGCCATTTCTTTTCTAGGCATTTACTTAAGATATATGAAAGTCTAAGTCCACAGAACTACTTGTACACAAATTGTGGCTGCAGCTTTATTTGTAACTGTCAATAATTCAAATGTCCAACAACAAATGAATGGATAAACAAGATGGCATATCCATACAATGGAATTGATTTCAGCAATAAAAGAAATGAACTACTCAAAACATGCAACAACATGGATATTAGAACACTGGAGTAGGTTGCCATTTCCTTCATTATGCACCTATTAAAATCTAATTATGTAGATTGGATTAGATATATAACTAATTATATTCATAAAAAGAAGTCAGACAAAAAATAGTACATATATAACTTCTAGAAAATATAAACTAAATCCATACTGGTAGAAAGCAGATCAGTGATTGTTTGGAGACTGAACGGAGTGATAAGGGGATTTCCCAGGTCTGTACATATGCTAAATTATATTATTTTAAAGTTAAATTATATACTTTATATATATGTGAAGTTTATTGTGCTAATACTTCTCTAAAGTTGTTTTTAAAATATAAAAGGATGGCATTCAAGACATGGAAACAACCCAAGTGCTCATCAACAGATGACGGGTTTAAGATGTGGTATACAAATGTGTATATGTACACACACATATATATATAATGAAATACTACTTGGCCATCAAAAACATGAAATATTGCCATTTGCAACAACATGGATGGACCTAGAGAATATCGTACTAAGTGAAGTAAATCAGACAGAAAAAGACAAATAACATATAATATCACTTATATGTGGAATCTAAAATATGATACAAATGAACTTACAAAACAGAAACAGACTCACAGAAAACAAGCTTCTGGTTATCAAAGAGTAAAGGGCAGAGTGGAGGAATAAAATAGGAGTATGAGACTAACAGATACAAATTATTATACATAAAATAGAAGAAGGATTTACTGTATAGCACAGGGAACAACATTCAGTATCTTAATGGATATCTATAGTCTATAATGGAAAGTCATCTGAAAATATATATGTGTATAATGGAATCACTTTGCTGTATACCTGAAACTGACAGAATTTGTAAATCAACTCTACTTCAATTCAGTTCAGTTCAGTCGTTCAGTCGCTCAGTCGTGTCCACCACTTTGTGACCCCAGGGACTGCAGGATACCAGGTTTCTTTATCCATCACCAGCTCCCAGAGGTTGCTCAAATTCATGTCCATAGAGTCAGTGATGTCATCCAACTATCTCATCCTCTATCATCCCCTTCTCCTCCTACCTTCAATCTTTCCCAGCATCAACGTCTTTTCCAATGAATCAGTTCGCATCAGGTGGCCAAAGTATTGGAATTTCACCTTCAGCATCAGTTCTTCCTATGAATATTCAGGACTAATTTCCTTTAGGATTGACTGGTTTGATCTCCTTGCTGTCCAAGGGACTCTCAAGAGTTCCCAGCACCACAGTTCAAAAGCATCAATACTTCAGCACTCAGCTTTCTATGTAGTCCAACTCTCACATCCATACATGACTACTGGAAAAACCACAGCTTTGACTAGACAGACCTTTTTTGGCAAAGTAATGTCTCTGCTTTTTAATATGCTGTCTAGGTTGGTTATAGATTCTCTTCCAAGGAGCAAGCGTCTTTTAATTTCATGGCTGTACTCACCATCTGCAGTGATTTTGGAGCCCCCCAAAATAAAGTCTGTAACTCTTTCCATTGTTTCCCCAACTATTTGCCATGAAGGTATGGGACCAGATGCCGTGATCTTCGTTTTTTGAATGCTGACTTTTAAGCCAGCTTTTTCACTCTCTTCTTTCACTTTCATCAAGAGGCTCTTTAATTCTTCACTTTCTGCCATAAGGGTGGTGTCAACTGCATATGTGAGGTTATTGATATTTCTCCCAGCAATCTTGATTCCAGCTTGTGCTTCCTTCAGCCCAGCATATTTCATGATGTACTCTGCATAGAAGTTAAATAAGCAGGGTGACAATATACAGCCTTGACATACTCCTTTCCCTATTTGGAACCAGTCCGTTGTTCCATGTCCAATTCTAATTCTTGCTGCTTGACCTGCATACAGATTTCTCAGGGGGCAGATAAGGTGCTCTGGTATTGCCATATCTTTCAGAATTTTCCAGTTTGTTATGATCCACACAGTCAAAGGTTTTGGCATAGTCAATAAAGCAGAAGTAGATGTTTTTCTGGAACTCTCTTGCTTTTTCCGTGATCCAGCAGTTGTTGGCAATTTGATCTCTGGTGCCTCTGCTTTTTCTAAAACCAGCTTGAATATCTGGAAGTTCCCAGTTCACATATTGCTGATGCCTGGATTGTGAATTTTGAGCATTACTTTACTAGCGTGTGAGATGAGTGCAATTGTATGATACTTTGAGCATTCTTTCACATTACCTTTCTTTGGGATTGGAATGAAAACTGACCTTTTCCAGTCCTGTGGCCACCGCTGACTTTTCCAAATTTGCTGACATACTGAGTGCAGCACTTTCACAGCATCGTCTCTCAGGATTTGAAATAGCTCAACTGGAATTCCATCACCTCCACTAGCTTTGTTCGTAGTAATACTTCCTAAGACCCACTTGACTTCACATTCCAGGATGTCTAGCTCTAGGTGAGTGATCACACCATCGTGATTATCTGGGTTGTGAAGATCTCTTTTGTGTAGTTCTTCTGTGTATTCTTGCCACCTCTTCTTAATATCTTCTGCTTCTGTTAGGTCCACACCATTTCTATCCCTTATTGAGCCCATCTTTGCATGAATTGTTCCCTTGCTATCTCTAATTTTCTTGAAAAGATCTCTGGTCTTTCCCATTCTGTTGTTTTCCTCTATTTCTTTGCACAGATCACTGAGGAAGGCTTTCTTATCTCTCCTTGCTATTCTTTGGAATTCTGCATTCAGATGTTTATATCTTTAATTTACTCCTTTGCTTTTTACTTCTCTTCTTTTCACAGCTATTTGTAAGGCCCCCTCAGATAGCCATTTTGCTCTTTTGCATTTCTTTTTCTTGGGGATGGTCTTGATCCCTGTCCCCTGTACAATGTCAAGAACCTCCATCCATAGTTCATCAGGTGCTCTAACAGATCTACTCCCTTAAATTTATTTCTCACTTCAACTGTATAGTCATAAGGTATTTGACTTAGGTCATACCTGAATGGTCTAGTGGTTTTCCCCACTTTCTTCAATTTCAGTCAAATTTGGCAATAAGGAGTTCACGATCTGAGCCACACTCAGCTCCCGGTCTTGTTTTTGCTGACTGTAGAGAGCTTCTCCATCTTTGGCTGCAAAGAATATAATCAATCTGACTTCGGTGTTGACCATCTGTGGTGGTGTCCATGTGTAGAGTCTTCTCTTGTGTTGTTGGAAGAGGGTGTTTACTATGACCAGTGCGTTCTCTTGGCAAAACTCTATTAGCCTTTGCCCTGCTTCATTCCATACTCCAAGACCAAATTTGCCTGTTACTCCAGGTGTTTCTTGACTTCCTACTTTTGCATTCCAGTCCCCTATAATGAAAAGGACATCTTTTGGGGGTGTTATTTCTAAAAAGTCTTGTAGATCCTTATAGAACCATTCAACTTTAGCTTCTTCAGCATTACTAATCAGGGCATAGACTTGGATTACTGTGATATTGAAAGTTTGCTTGGAAGTGAACAGAGATCATTCTGTTGTTTCTGAGATTGCACCCAAGTACTGCATTTGGGACTCTTGTTGACCATGATGGCTACTCCATTTCTTCTAAGGGATTTCTGCCCCCAGTAGTAGATATAATGGTCATCTGAGTTAAATTCACCCATTCCAGTCCATTTTAGTTCGCTGATTCCTAGAACGTCAACCTTCACTCTTGCCATCTCCTGTTTGACCACTTCCAATTTGTCTTGATTCATGGACCTAACATTTCAGGTTCCTATGCAATATTGCTCTTTACAGCATCAGACCTTGCGTCTATCACCAGTCACATCCACAACTAAGTGTTGTTTTTGCTTTGGTGCCATCCCTTCTTTCTTTCTGGAGTTATTTCTCCACTGATCTCCAGTAGCATATTGGGCACTTACCGACCTGGGGAGTTTCTCTTTCAGTATCCTATGATTTTGCCTTTTCATACTGTTCATGGGGTTCTCAAGGCAAGAATACTAAAGTGGTTTGCCATTCCCTTCTCCAGTAGACCACATTCTGTCAGACCTCTCCACCATGACCCGTCCGTCTTGGGTGGCCCCACAGGCATGGCTTAGTTTCATTGAGTTAGACAAGGCTGTGGTCCGTGTGATCAGATTAGCTAGTCTTCTGTGATTATGGTTTCAGTGTGTCTGCCCTCTGATGCCCTCTTGTAACACCTACCATCTTACTTGGGTTTCTCTTATCATGGGCAGGGCCATGCTCAATAAATCTTTAATCCATTTTTCTGTTGATGTGTGGAGCTGTTTTCCCTCCCAGCTATTTACTGGGGCCAAACTATGGTGGAGGTAATGAAGGTAATGGTGACTTCATTCAAAAGATGCCATGCATGTACTGCTACACTCAGTTTCCCCAAACCTGCAGCAGCCCGCCTCCACTGGAAACTCCTAGACACTCACAGGCAAGTGGGTCAGTCATGTCCAATTCTTTGCAACCCTATGAACTGTAGCCCACCATGCTCCTCTGTCCATGGGATTCTCCAAGCAAGCATACTGGAGTGGGTTGTGATACCCTCTTCCAGGGGATCTTTCCAAACCAGGGATTGAACCCATATCTCTTACATCTCCTGCATTGGCAGATGGTTTCTTTACCACTACTGCCACCTGGGAAGCCCATATAATATGTATATATATACCAGTTCAGTTCAGTCACTCAGTCGTGTGCAACTCTTTGTGAACCCATAAATCGCAACATGCCGGGCCTCCCTGTCCATCACCAACTCCCGGAGTTCACTCAGACTCACGTCCATTGAGTCAGTGATGCCATCCAGCCATCTCATCCTCTGTCATCCCCTTCTCCTCTTGCCCCCACTCCCTCCCAGCATCAGAGTCTTTTCCAATGAGTCAACTCTTCCCATGAGTTGGCCAAAGTACTAGAGTTTCAGTTTTAGCATCATTCCTTCCAAAGAAATCCCAGGGCTAACCTCCTTCAGAATGGACTGGTTGGATCTCCTTGCAGTCCAAGGGACTCTCAAGAGTCTTCTCCAACACCACAGTTCAAAAGCATCAATTCTTCGGCGCTCAGCCTTCTTCACAGTCCAACTCTCACATCCACACATGACCACAGAGAAAACCATAGCCTTGACTAGACGAACCTTTGTTGGCAAAGTAATGTCTCTGCTTTTGAATATGCTATCTAGGTTGGTCATAACTTTCCTTCCAAGGAGTAAGCGTCTTTTAATTTCATGGCTGCAGTCACCATCTGCGGTGATATATATATATTTAAAATAATGGGATTAAATAGAAGTTGTATTGGTAAGGATTTGTGTTTTGGCCTGTCTTAGTGGTGGTTTCCCAACCATAGATGAATAGCTGACAAGTACTATATGCTTAATTTTTTGAATCCAAAATACTAGAACTGGCATGTGGTTACAGCTGTCACATTTATCTGTGCCATGTTGCTTTTCCACCGATGCCTATTCTATTAACATTGAGGTATGCCCTTGTTGTCAATTTTTCCTAGCTGAGCTAATAGCTTTCTGTCATTTAAAAAAAATTAAGATTATTGATTTTTTTAAAATTCTTTTCACTTGGTTTCTGGGGGTTCTTAAATATTGGATGTTTTAAAATATCATATGGAGTCTTATTTGCTTCAAACTTGGAAACAATGCTTAGGGGTGGGAGAGATGGCTAGCTGTTCACCAAATATTGATGATTCCCTTCTGTAATGCAGAACAATTGTTGGGAAGAGGCTGCCCTGTCAAAGATTTCATTTCTCAGCTTCAGGTCCCACTAAGTAATTTGCGTGCCCTGGTGTAAAATAAAAATACTGAGCCCCATGTTCTTTTTTTTTTTTTAACTTTTTGCCTTTTATTTCCTGAGCTGTGCAATGATCGATAGAACTAGGTGATACCTGTGGTGGATTCATTTTGATATTTGGAAAAACTAATACAATTTTGTAAAGTTTACAAATAAAATAAAATTTAAAAAAAAGAAAAAAAAAGTCGTAACTATAAAGTTGTAAAGAAATCTGCAGTGAGCCCCGTTTTTAAAATGTATCAATAATTTCCAGACAATGATAACACACCTTGAAACCCAGCATGGAGCCCTTCTAGTCATGAGGCCTTGTCCTGCAAGGTCATTAACTGGTGAAGCCATACCTTCTCAGCTCCTATTGTATCTGGGGTAGGTGATAAGGAAGGTTGTGATTAGTTCTTGTCAATGGAACATGAGCAGAAGGGGTATATATCACTTCAAGCCAAGATGGTGAAGAAGCACGTGTGTCTTCTACATCCTCTCTCTTCCACTAGCTGAATATCACCAGAGTAAGCTCAGACCCTTGTTTTGCACACACCAGAGCCTCCCTCGTCCTGGATCTCGGAATAACTGTTTCATGGATCATGTCACTAACACCCGTCCATTATTCATCAGGCACTCTGTCTATCAGATCTAGTCCCTTAAATCTATTTCTCACTTCCACTGTATAATCATAAGGGATTTGATTTAGGTCATAACTGAATGGTCTAGTGGTTTTCCCCACTTTCTTCAATTTCAATCTGAATTTGGCAATAAGGAGTTCATGATCTGAGCCACAGTCAGCTCCCGGTCTTATTTTTGCTGACTGTTTACAGCTTCTCCATCTTTGCTGCAAACAATATCATCAGTCTGATTTTGTTGTCTACCATCTGGTGATGTCCATGTGTAGAGTCTTCTCTTGTGTTGTTGGAAGAGGGTGTTTTCTATGACCAGTGCGCTCTCTTGGCGAATCTCTATTAGCCTTTGCCGTGCTTGATTCATTACTTCAAAACCAAATTTGCCTGTTACTCCAGGTGTTTCTTGACTTCCTACTTTTGTATTCCAGTTCCCTATAATGAAAAGGACATCTTTTGGGGGTGTTAGTTAAAAAAGGTCTTGTAAGTCTTCATAGAATCATTCAACTTCAGCTTCTTCAGTGTTACTGGTTGGGGCATAGACTTGGATTACTGTGATATTGAATGGTTTGCCTTAAAAACGAACAGAGATCACTCTGTCATTTTTGAGGTTGCATCCAGGACTGCATTTTTGGACCCTTTTGTTGACTATGATGGCTACTCCATTTCTTCTAAGTGATCCGTGCCCACAGTAGTAGTTATAATGGTCATCTGAGTTAAATTCATCCATTCCAGTCCATTTTAATTTGCTGATTCCCAGAATGTCGATGTTCACTCTTACTATCTCCTGTTTGACCACTTCCAATTTGCCTTGATTCGTGGACCTAACATTCCAGGTTCCTATGCAATATTGCTCTTTACAGCATCGGACCTTGCTTCTATCACCAGTCCCATCCACAACTGGGTGTTATTTTTGCTTTGGCTCCATCCCTTCATTCTTTCTGGAGTTATTCTCCACTGATCTCCAGCAGCATTTTGGGCACTGGCTGGCCTAGGGAGTTCATCTTTCAGTGCCCTATCTTTTTGCCTTTTCATACTGTTCATTTGGTTCTCAAGGCAAGAATACTGAAGTGGTTTACCATTCCCTTCTCCAATGGACCACATTCTGTCAGAACTCTCCACCATGACCCATCCATCTTGGGTGGCCCCACAGGGCACGGCTTAGTTTCATTGAGTTAGACAAGGCTGTGGTCCGTGTGATCAGATTGGCTAGTTTTCTGTGATTGTGGTTTCAGCCTGTCTGCCTTCTGATGACCTCTCTCAGTGCCTACTGTCTTACTGGGACTTCTCTTACCTTGGATGTGGGGTATCTCTTTACGGCTGGTCTAGCAACATGCAGACATTGCTCCTCACCTTGTTGTACAGGAGACAGGGATCAAGACCATGCCCATGGAAAAGAAATGCAAAAAAGCAAAATGGCTGTCAGAGGAGGCCCTACCAACAGCTGTGAAAAGAAGAGAAAAGAAAAGGAAAGATAAACCCATTTGAATGCAGGTTTCAATGAATAGCAAGGAGAGATAAGAAAGCCTTTCTCAGTGATTAGTGCAAAGAAATAGAGGAAAAACAATAGAATGGGAAAGACTAGAGATCTCTTCAAGAAAATTAGAGATACCAAGGGAACAATTCATGCAAAGATGGGCTCAACTAAGGACAAAAATGGTATGGACCAAATAGAAGCAGAAGATATTCAGAAAAGGTGGCAAGAATACACAGAAGAACTATACAAAAATGATTTTTCACACCCCAGATAATCATGATGGTGTGATCACTGACTTAGAGCCAGACATCCTGGAATGTGAAGTCAAGTGGGCCTTAGAAAGCATCACTACGAACAAAGCTAGTGGAGGTGATGGAATTCCAGTTGAGCTATTTCAAATCCTGAAAGATGATGCTGTGAAAGTGCTGCACTCAATATGCCAGCAGATTTGGAAAACTCAGCAGTGGCCACAGGACTGGAAAAGGTCAGTTTTCATTCCAATCCCAAAGAAAGGCAATGCCAAAGAATGCTCAAACTACTGCACAATTGCACTTACCTCACATGCTAGCAAAGTAATGCTCGAAATTCTCCAAGCCAGGCTTCAGCAATACATGAACCATGAACTTCCAGATGTTCAAGCCGGTTTTAGAAAAGGCAGAGGAACCAGAGATCAAATTGCCAACATATGACAAATCATCGAAAAAGCAAGAGAGTTCCAGAAAAACATCTATTTCTGCTTTATTGACTATGCCAAAGCCTTTGACTGTGTGGATCACAATAAACTGTGGAAAATTCTGAAAGAGATAGGAATACCAGACCACCTGACCTGCCTCTTGAGAAATCTGTATGCAGGTTAGGAAGCAACAATTAGAACTGGACATGGAACAACAGACTGGTTCCAAATAGGAAAAGGAGTATGTCAAGGCTGTATATTGTCACCCTGCTTCTTTAACTTCTATGCCGAGTACATCATGAGAAACGCTGGGCTGAAGGAAGCAGAGGCTGGAATCAAGATTGCTGGGAGAAATATCAATAACCTCAGATATGCAGATGACACCACCCTTATGCAAAAAGCGAAGAAGAATTAAAGAGTCTCTTGATAAAAGTGAAAGAGGAGAGTGGAAAAATTGGCTTAAAGTTCAACATTAATAAAAGTAAGATCATGGCATCTGGTCCCATCACTTCATGGCAAATAGATGGGAAACAGTGGATATTTTGGGCTCCAAAATCACTACAGATGGTGATTGCAGCCATGAAATTAAAAGACACTTACTCCTTGGAGGGAACGTTATTACCAACCTAGACAGCATATTAAAAAGCAGAGACATTACTTTGCCAACAAAGGTCCGTCTAGTCAAGGCTATGGTTTTTCCAATATTCATGTATGAATGTGAGAGTTGGACTGTAAAGAAAGCTGATGCCGAAGAATTAATGCTTTTGAACTGTGGTGTAGGAGAAGACTCTTGAGAGTCCCTTGGACTGCAAGGAGATCCAACCAGTCCATCCTAAAGGAGATCAGTCCTAGCTGTTCATTGAAAGGACTGATGTTGAAGCGGAAACTCCAATACCTTGACCACCTGATGCAAAGAACTGCCTCGTTCGAAAAGACCCTGATGATGGGAAAGATTGAGGGCAGGAGGAGAAGGGGACGACAGAGGATGAGATGGTTGGATGGCATCACCAACTCAAAGGACATGAGTTTGAGTGAACTCCAGGAGTTGGCGATGGACCGGGAAGCCTGGTGTGCTGCAGTCCATGGGGTCAGAAAGAGTTGGACATGACTGAGGAACTGAACTGAACTGACTGATAGATCATAACCCCCCTACTCTCTACTTCAGCTGCTACCAAGCACAAATTTTGGTTGCTAAGTAAAAACTAAATGTTTAATATCATAAGACCCTAGGACTTGGGGATTTCCTGTTATGGCAGATGCAATACATGAACTAATATAAGACTTGAGGAGATAAAACCGTGAGTTGAAAGCCATTAAGACAAACTGAGGAGTTCACTGTTCTGCTCTTATGAAGTCTCAACATCCGATTCTCCTCTCTGTTCTATGTCTACTTTGAATATATATGTAGGTGCTTAAAGCACATTTATCCACTCATTATTTCAACAAATAGTTTCTAAGCATCTCCCTTGTGCCTGGTTTTGGGTACTAGGGACTCAGCAGTGCACAAGACAGATGAAGTTGCTACCCTCATGTAACGTACGTTTAAATGAAGGACTCTGTTGAACAAATAAACAAAAGAAGAGATGAATATATCAGAAGAAAAATAAGCAGAACCTGGGTCACAGTGAATGGTTTTTTTCTCCAGAAAGTTTCTGATACATAAGAATTACCATATTATCTGTTATGTGTGTATGTGAAAGTCGCTCAGTCTTGTCCAACTCTTTGCGACCCCATGGACTGTAGCCTACCAGGCTCTTCTGTCCATGGGATTCTCCAGGCAAGAACACTGGAGTGGGTAGCCATTCCCTTCTCCAGGGGATCTTCCCAGCCCAGGAATTGAACTCCAGCCTTCCACATTGCAGGCAGATTGTTTACCATCTGATCCACCAGGGAAGCTCTATAGCTGCAGAAGAGAGAGGATGAAGAAGACACATGTGCTTCTTCACCATCTTGACTTGAAGTGGTATCTACCCCTCCAAGAACTAATCACAACCTTCCTTATCCTCTATATTATCTGTTAAGACCATCTTATACCACTGTAGGACTTAATCCCCTTTGAGCAGAAAATGCCCTAGTAAATGAATGAGTTTGAAACCATCATCTAGGAAACCATAACAGAAGAGAAGTAGTAGAGAGTGGGGAGAACCATTCATTCTCTTCCTAATCCAAAGTTAAGGGCTTAGAGAGAAACCAGTTGAGAAGTACCCATTTTTGCCTGTAAACCAGATTTCATTCTGTCTGGCAGTACCATTACCTTTAGAAGATGAGTACACATTCTCTTATCATAAAAAATATAGTATTTTGGAACTTACTGTAAAAATCTTACAGAAAGAGCTACAACACAACTCTATAGTAATGAACTTAAAATGATATGATAACCATATACAGTATAGCCAGGCTTTCAAGTTCAATAGCTAAAGCAATAATCATTTTTAATTATTATAATGTATTTTGTATGTATGTAGATCAGATCAGTCCCTCAGTCATGTCCGACTCTTTGCAACCCCATGAATAGCAACACGCCAGGCCTCCCTGTCCATCACCAACTCCCAGAGTTCACCCAGACTCACGTTCATTGAGTCAGTGATGCCATCCAGCCATCTCATCCTCTGTCGTCCCCTTCTCCTCCTGCCCCCAATCCCTCCCAGCATCAGAGTCTTTTCCAATGAGTCAACTCTTCACATGAGGTGGCCAAAGTACTGGAGTTTCAGCTTTAGCATCATTCCTTCCAAAGAAATCCCAGGGCTGATCTCCTTCAGAATGGACTGGTTGGATCTCCTTGCAGTCCAAGGGATTCTCAAGAGTCTTCTCCAACACCACAGTTCAAAAGCATCAATTCTTCGGCGCTCAGTCTTCTTCACAGTCCAACTCTCACATCCATACATGACCACAGGAAAAACCATAGCCTTGACTAGACGAACCTTTGTTGGCAAAGTAATGTCTCTGCTTTTAAATATGCTATCTAGGTTGGACATAACTTTCCTTCCAAGGAGTAAGCGTCTTGTAATGTCATGGCTGCAGTCACCATCTGCAGTGATTTTGGAACCCAGAAAAATAAAGTCTGACACTGTTCCCACTGTTTCCCCATCTATTTCCCATGAAGTGGTGGGACCGGATGCCATGATCTTCGTTTTCTGAATGTTGAGCGTTAAGCCAACTTTTTCACTCTCCACTTTCACTTTCATCAAGAGGCTTTTGAGTTCCTCTTCATTCTCTGCCATAAGGGTGGTGTCATCTGCATATCTGAGGTTATTGATATTTCACCCAGCAATCTTGATTCCAGCCTGTGCTTCCTCCAGCCCAGCGTTTCTCATGATGTACTCGGCACAGAAGTTAAAGAAGCAGGGTGACAATATACAGCCTTGACATACTCCTTTTCCTATTTGGAACCAGTCTGTTGTTCCATGTCCAGTTCTAACTGTTGCTTCCTGACCTGCATACAAATTTCTCAAGAGGCAGATCAGGTGGTCTGGTATTCCCATCTCTTTCAGAATTTTCCACAGTTTATTGTGATCCACACAGTCAAAGGCTTTGGCATAGTCAATAAAGCAGAAATAGATGTTTTTCTGGAACTCTCTTGCTTTTTCGATGATTTGTCATATGTTGGCAATTTGATCTCTGGTTCCTCTGCCTTTTCGAAAACCAGCTTGAACATCAGGAAGTTCACGGTTCACATATTGCTGAAGCCTGGCTTGGAGAATTTTGAGCATTACTTTACTAGTGTGTGAGATGAGTGCAATTGTGCGGTAGTTTGAGCATTCTTTGGCATTGCCTTTCTTTGGGATTGGAATGAAAACTGACCTTTTCCAGTCCTGTGGCCACTGCTGAGTTTTCCAAATTTGCTGGCATACTGAGTGCAGCACTTTCACAGCATCATCTTTCGGGATTTGGAATAGCTCAACTGGAATTCCATCACCTCCACTAGCTTTGTTCATAGTGATGCTTTCTAAGGCCCACTTGACTTCACATTCCAGGATGTCTGGCTCTAAGTCAGTGATCACACCATCGTGATTATCTGAGTCGTGAAGATCTTTTTGTACAGTTCTTCTGTGTATTCTTGCCACCTCTTCTTAATATCTTCTGCTTCTGTTAGGTCCATACCATTTCTGTCCTTTATTGAGCTCATCTTTGCATGAAATGTTCCTTTGGTATCTCTGATTTTCTTGAAAAGATCCCTAGTCTTTCCCATTCTGTTGTTTTCCTCTATTTCTTTGCATTGGATCGCTGAAGAAGGCTTTCTTATCTCTTCTTGCTATTCTTTGGAATTCTGCATTCAGATGTTTATATCTTTCCTTTTCTCCTTTGCTTTTCACTTCTCTTCTTCTCACAGCTATTTGTAAGGCCTCCCCAGACAGCCTTTTTGCTTTTTTGCATTTCTTTTCCATGGGGATGGTCTTGATCCCTGTCCCCTGTACAATGTCACGAACCTCATTCCATAGTTCATCAGGCACTCTGTCTATCAGATCTAGGCCCTTAAATCTATTTCTCACTTCCACTGTATAATCATAAGGGATTTGATTTAGGTCATACCTGAATGGTCTAGTGGTTTTCCCTACTTTCTTCAATTTAAGTCTGAATTTGGCAATAAGGAGTTCATGATCTGAGCCACAGTCAGCTCCTGGTCTTGTTTTTGCTGACTGTATAGAGCTTCTCCATCTTTGGCTGCAAAGAATATAATCAATCTGATTTCAGTGTTGACCATCTGGTGATGTCCATGTATAGAGTCTTCTCTTGTGTTGTTGGAAGAGGGTGTTTGTTATGACCAGTGCATTTTCTTGGCAAAACTCTATTAGGCTTTGCCCTACTTCATTCCATATTCCAAGGCCAAATTTGCCTGTTATTCCAGGTGTTTCTTGACTTCATACTTTTGCATTCCAGTCCCCTATAATGAAAAGGACATCTTTTTTGGGTGTTAGTTCTAAAAGGTCTTGGAGGTCTTCATAGAACCGTTCAACTTCAGCTTCTTCAGTGTTACTGGTTGGGGCATAGACTTGGATTACTGTGATATTGAATGGTTTGCCTTGGAAACGAACAGAGATCATTCTGTCATTTTTGAGACTGCATCCAAGTACTGCATTTCAGACTCTTTTGTTGACCATGATGGCCACTCCATTTCTTCTGAGGTCTTCCTGCCTGCAGTAGTAGATATAATGGTCATCTGAGTTAAATTCACCCATTCCAGTCCATTTCAGTTCGCTGATTCCTAGAATGTCGACATTCACTCTTGCCATCTCTTGTTTGACCACTTCCAATTTGCCTTGATTCATGGACCTGACATTCCAGGTTCCTATGCAATATTGCTCTTTACAGCATTGGACCTTGCTTCTATCAACAGTCACATCCACAGCTGGGTATTCTTTTTGCTTTGGCTCCATCCCTTCATTCTTTCTGGAGTTATTTCTCCACTGATCTCCAGTAGCGTATTAGACACCTACTGTCCTGGGGAGTTTCTCTTTCAGTATCCTATCATTTTGCCTTTTCATACTGTTCATGGGGTTCTCGAGGCAAGAATACTGAAGTGGTTTGCCATTCCCTTCTCCAGTGGACCACACATGCAGAAACTATACAAATTATCTTAAGCCCCCATTTCCCTAAACTCAAGAGATTGCTGAAGGTCTACACCAAGCTCAGACATGGCTTTGGATATAAGTTCAGGCTTTTCCTTTTCCTTTTCTCACTTTGAAAAATCAAATCCCTTCAACCCCAACAAAAACAAACCACTTTAAAATATTAATTATCTACTCTGTCTTTTTAAAGTACAACTATATATAAAATATGCACAAAGGGATGGAGTAGAGGAGGGGAGGGAGGCTCAAGAGAGAGTATATGTATAATTATGACTGATTCGCACTATTGTACAGCAGAAACCAATACAACATTTTAAAGTAATCCTCTTCCAATTAAAAAAAAATAAAATGTGCATGAGTAATAAATATGTAGCTCAGTGATCTGGTCTCAGTGGGAACATACTCACATATCACTCCCCAAGTTAAGAGTTAGAATAGTCTCAGACCTCAGTCCACTTGTCCCCTCCTAATCATAATCCCTTCAGTCCTTCCTGGAGGCAACCTACATCCTGATGCCTAATACCATTAATTAGTTTTGCCTATTTTTGAAATTTATGGAAATGGACTCATAAAATATGTAATTTTTGTTCTCCCAACTTCTTATTTTGAAAACCTTTTACTCCTAGAGAAAAGTTATGATTGTATTTAAAATGCCATGTATCATTAACCTAGATTTTTCACTTGTAACTATTTGACCACATTTGCTCAATCTATCTCTCTTTTGATAAATAGAAGATTGGTGGATAGATAAGGCATATAGATAGATGAATTACTAAGAAGTAAATTACAGAATATGGACATGAATCACATTTTTAAAAACTTCATCATGCAAGTCCTAAGAATAATGTCATTCTGTTACATAACCATAATATAGTCACACTTAAGGAGATTAATAATAATTCCATCTAATATCCAGTCTATATTTAATTTCCCTCAGTTATACCAAAAATGATTTTTCTAAACTCATTTTCTATGCAGTATCTAATCAGTTCTCACTTAATATATTTGGTTGTTAACTATCTCTTTGAAAGTGAAAGTGAAAGTTGCTCAGTCATGTCTGACTCTTTGCAACTATACAGTCTGTGGAATTCTCCAGGCCAGAATACTGGAATGGGTAGCCTTTCCCTTTTGCAGGGAATCTTTCCAACCTAGGGATTGAACCCAAGTCTCCCGCATTGCAGGCAGATTCTTTACAGCTGAGCCACAAGGGAAGCCCAAGAATACTGGAGTGGGTAGCCTATCCCTTCTCCAGGGGATTTTCCCGACCCAGGAATTGAACCAGGGTCTCCTGCATTGCAAGTGGTTTCTTTACCAACTGATCTATTAGGGAAGTCCTAACTATCTCTTTAGTCTTTTTTAATCTAGTACCTAACCCCACTCTTTTTCTTCCACAATATTTTCTTTTAAGAAAAGTTGTCTTTAAAGTACCCCACACTCTAAATGTGCCTCTCTATGGTGTCAGTTAACTTGTGCTTCTATCCCCTGTATTTCCTCTACTCTACAGATTAGGTCTGGAGGCTTCATGAATTCAGATTAAATATTTTTGGCAAGAATATTTTATAGAAGTATACCCTATGTTTACACCACTTTCATAATCACTCTTCTCATATAACTTCCTTCCCAATTCTTTATGGTGTTTCCAAGAATAGCAGCAACAATAAAACTGAAGAGGTTCACAAAATGTATGGAAGAAAATCTTGCAATATATGCATGGCAGTTTAACTTAGAGGCTTGCAGCATCATTTTTTCTTTCATTGAGGTCTTAGTTCCCCATCTCTCAAGATGGCAAAACAGAATCTTAAGTTTCATATAAAAAGGACAACATTCTTTTTTTAACTATTTCAGAGCTGCTGCGTCACTTTAGTCATGTCCAACTCTGTGCGACCCCATAGATGGCAGCCCACTAGGCTCCTCTGTCCCTGGGATTTTCCAGGCAAGAACACTGGAGTGGGTTGCCATTTCCTTCTCCATTACATGAAAGTGAAAAGTGAAAGTGAAGTCGCTCAGTCGTGTCCAACTCCTAGCGACCCCATGGACTGCAGCCTACCAGGCTCCTCTGTCCATGGGATTTTCTAGGCAAAAGTACTGGAGTGGGGTGCCATTGCCTTCTCCAACTATTTCAGAGAGAGATAGCCAAATCTGATTTTTCAGTTACCATTTATTAAAGACAAACATTTAACGGTGCTTTTTATGTCTATTGCCATCAAAAAAGGCAGAAAAAGAGGAATGAAATGAAATTAGATAATTAGGAGGCAAATAATGACAGTATTAGAGGGGTGGCTTTTAAGCTTTTTAGACCATGACTTATAACCAAGTATACACAAGAAGATATAAGTTGACAAAAAAAAAAATTCTCATAAAATCAAACTTCATTCAGTTCGGTTCAGTTCAGTCGTGTCCGACTCTTTGCGACCCCATGAATCGCAGCACACCAGGCCTCCCTGTCCATCACCAACTCCCAGAGTTCACCCAGACTCACATCCATCGAGTCAGTGATGCCATCCAGCCATCTCATCCTCTGTCGTCCCCTTCTCCTCTTGCCCCCAATCCCTCCCAGCATCAGAGTCTTTTCCAATGAGTCAACTCTTCACATGATGTGGCCAAAGTACTGGAGTTTCAGCTTCAGCATCATTCCTTCCAAAGAAATCCCAGGGCTGATCTCCTTCAGAATGGACTGGTTGGATCTCCTTGCAGTCCAAGGGACTCTCAAGAGTCTTCTCCAACACCACAGTTCAAAAGCATCAATTCTTCGGTGCTCAGCCTTCTTCACAGTCCAACTCTCACATCCATACATGACCACAGGAAAAGCCATAGCCTTGACTAGACGGACCTTTGTTGGCAAAGTAATGTCTCTGCTTTTAAATATGCTATCTAGGTTGGACATAACTTTCCTTCCAAGGAGTAAGCATCTTGTAATGTCATGGCTGCAGTCACCATCTGCAGTGATTTTGGAGCCCAGAAAAATAAAGTCTGACACTGTTCCCACTGTTTCCCCATCTATTTCCCATGAAGTGATGGGACCGGATGCCATGATCTTTGTTTTCTGAATGTTGAGCTTTAAGCCAACTTTTTCACCTCCACTTTCACTTTCATCAAGAGGCTTTTGAGTTCCTCTCCACTTTCTGCCATAAGGGTGGTGTCATCTGCATATCTGAGGTTATTGATATTTCTCCCAGCAATCTTGATTCCAGTTTGTGTTTCTTCCAGTCCAGCGTTTCTCATGATGTACTCTGCATATAAGTTAAATAAGCAGGGTGACAATATACAGCCTTGATGTACTCCTTTTCCTATTTGGAACCAGTCTGTTGTTCCATGTCCAGTTCTAACTGTTGCATACAGATTTCTCAAGAGGCAGGTCAGGTGGTCTGGTATTCCCATCTCTTTCAGAATTTTCCACAGTTTATTGTGATCCACACAGTTAAAGGCTTTGGCATAGTCAATAAAGCAGAAATAGATGTTTTTCTGGAACACTTCATTATGTGTGAAGAAACCCTGATATTTTATATCCTAGTCTCTCATTAATTTTTTATAAGAAAATAATCTGTGTTTTATCCCTAAAATATGTATAACCCCTAATGGTTCATAATCTGGAGTTGGTGGAGGAATGCATTAGGATAGCTAGACTAAGTGTTTTACGAAGAAATGAGGATGAATTGGAATAATAGCCCAACTCAGTAGAAAAATACATTACATTTTAATTATTCAAATCAATGTTTTCCTTCAGCTTTAGCATCTTCCCAAGTGCTCGGTGGAAAAGAATCTGCCTGCCAACACAGGAGATGTGGGTTCGCTCCCTGGGTGGGGAAGATCCCCTGGAGAAGGAAGTGGCAACCCACTCCAGTTTTCTTGCCTGGGAAATCCCATGGACAGAGGGGCCTGGCGGGCTGCCATCCACAGGGACACAAAAGAGTCAGACACTACTTAGGGACTAAACAACAACAACAAAAAGATCAACTGGGAAAGACTTAAGTTTGAATTCTCACCTAATAAGTGACTGAACAACGAACAAGGCTACCTTGAATGTGTTTAGGGGGGATTGTATTCCTCTGCTGTGAAATTAACATGATTAACAAGTTCCCTGAATAAAGGTTAAAGGAGAAAGAAACGTGAAAGGGCTTGGCACAAAGCAACAAGTGAAGACTGTGTTTGGTTCCAGCAAGTGAGCACTAAGGCCATAGAACTACAATTGCCCTTTTCTTGAAATCAGAGTATGTAAGTCATGAGAACATTCAGAATCACTTTAGAGTGTGCCCCTGATAAACCATCACTTCCAGTGTTTCAGACTATTTGGAGAAGTGTTAAGTCAGACAGTGAGAAGCTCTGAGCCATAAAGGTCTCGGGTATATAACTAAATCCTCCCTGAGTGACAAGGTTTTTGGAATGAGAAATGATGGAAATTGGCGCAAATGACCAGCTCAAATGAAGTGAATTTCCTGCCATGAAAATAGTCATTGAAAACCAGTAAAATGGTTTCAGTTTGTGCTGGTTTATTCCTCTAAGCAGATGTGTCTCGCTTATCATTTGTTTTAATTATTCCTGATGTGTTGCCTATCACATCACAAGCTTCTTCAAAGGGAAAGGAATAAGCAGTTGTCATAACAACAGAGCTCTTCATTACCCTGGGAACCTTCGACAGCTTTATTTAAAATGAAGGAGAAAAAAGAACCCTAACCAATTAGCTTTATCAGTCTGATTCATGTTCTTAAACTGATAACAGTGTTTCCTGAAGAACTTACAATTTGATGGGGAATGTGTCATGAATATTTATGGCAACATAAAACTCAAGAAAAAATTGCCTAGCTAATTATTACTTGGAAGGTGTCTCTGGTCAAATTCCTGCCCAGTGATCCATTTGATTTTTTTTAATGACTTTTATTAAACAAATCAAAGAAGAAGCCAGACTTCTGCCAGCTTATATCCATTGGTTCAAGAACAGCAATGAGACCTATTTAGGTTTAAACTTTAAAGCCCAGGCTTCACCCTCAGCTAATCTGATTTGTGTTAAGTTTGCATTCAGTTACACCGGAAACATTCTCTCCTGCCTTCGCCCCTTCCTTCTCCGTGCCAGAGATACAGCGGAAGTCCCTGTAGAGTTTTAATTCTGCCCTTCTCTGCAGAATTAAAAAAGCAGATGTTTTCTTCTGGCTGCGGGAGATAAGACTGAGAAGTAATTATTGTTCTGGTCCCAAATCCCACAGGTGTTTTCATTCCTGCCCTGTGACCACAGGAAAAATAAACGGTAAGCCTGAGAAGGTCTAGTTGAGGTGCTCTTCAAGTTAAGACTCGAGGCCAAATGTTTGAATACCTCCTGCAAAAAAAAAAAAAAAAAAAAAACAAACTATGCAGAAGTAGGCAAACTTTTTCTGTAAAGAACAAGATGTTAAATATTTCTTACTTATCGGGGACCTAAGGTTTCTGTTGTCACTCTTCAGCACCACCACGCTTGAGTGAAGCTGTTTTAAACAATGTGTAAATCAGTGGGTTTGGCTCCATCTGGTCCTACCATTGTTTGCAGACCCAAAAGGATTCCCGAGAAATTAGATATCTACCAGCAAAGGAACAAGTGCATAAGTTCTTCAAATAAACAACAGTGAACACTTGGAAAGCATGTCCACAAAGTTGTCTGCACATATATTATTTCATTTAACCCTGAAATGAGGATTACTCTAAGTGGCAGGCATATCAATTTGTATCTTACACTTGAGAAAACTAGACCTGGGGTGCTCAGGTAATCTCCTTGCTTTTCAAGATCAAACAGCTGGTCTCTTGATGCCAGTTTTAAAGATCTCTCCACCACCTACCCAATTGTCTTGAAAACAGTGCACTTTATACAGATCAAACAGAAAGAAGTATGAATGATAACAATTTCTAGCTCTTCTTCTTCTATGGGTAAGTGTAGTCAGTGCTCAAGTGAGTGAAAAAAGATCCATCAACACTCCTCAAGGTCTGCTGAGTTTCAAGTGATGCTAACTCAAGCGTTAGACCTAGCTGAGAGTGACCAGAAAGCCAAAAAATTCGGTTCAGGAATTAACTACATAGGCCTGGTTTTCTCTAAACTGCCTACCTTCACAACCTGAAACCAAGAAGGGCTTCATCAACTGTTTGGGGGTCAAAGAAGGAAATCTACTAGAAACAGCCCTGAGATAAATGCAGGAGCATTTGCCGATGAGGATTGGGATATTAAAGTCCACATATAGAAGTGATTCTTTTTACCAAAGATAGTACAGGCAACTATTACTTAATTATGACAATTATACACAGTCAGGATATTACATTAGGAAACACAGATGCACCATCTGTTAAGGAAACGTGATTTAACTGGTTTTTTTCCCCTAGACCTTAGCCTTGTAAATATTAACTCTACGTGGTTCAGCTCAAGTAAGAGTCTCCATGAAAAACGTTGCCGACAGGACATTTGTCAGTTATAGCCCTCATTTCAATTCTACAAGCATTTACTGAATGTCTCCTAAGTGTCAGGCAGAGTAAAATAATCTCTGCCTTAAAGGACTTTATACAGTGAGCAATAAGAATAAAATACATATTTAAATGAATAAGACAAGGAAGACTTCAGGTAGGAAAGGGTTTAATATTACATGGATCTAGAGGAAAAAAGAGATCTGGAGGAAAAGAAAGGGTATTTCTTAAAGAAGAGGATCAGGATAAGTTTCAGAGTGAACTGACAGGAAAAAAAAAAAGGACAACACCTGTCCTGGCCCACGAACTGGTGTGAACAAAGATACAAGGGTAGAAAATTGAATTGAGGGTTGGGAGTTTAGTTGGTTTTGAGTTTGCCATAGTGGTTAAAACTAAAAATTCAAGGACCAGGGTGCCACTGGCTGAAGGCTTTCCCCCTGCCACCCCAGTTTGTTTCTCTTTTTTGGCATCTTGCCAAGGATGGGGCACCATCATGGGAATTGATGTCCCCACAAAAAAGGACAGAAAAGTTTGACGTGAGTGGTGTGATAAAAAGACATGTTCACATGCTGAAATACAAGGAAGTCATTCTGGCCCATACATGAGTTAACTTGAATTTTAGGCTAACTAAAAGAGCCTGTTGGTGGCTGATCAAACATACATTGTACATCTGCTTTAATTACGAAAGAAAAAGGGCATGTTGGCCAGAAGTAAAGAATGTCCATGATAAAAATAAAGATTAAATTCCCCTTTTCATAGGGTGCCAATGCTGGTCCTTCTCCATGATAAAACTCCCTTCCCAGGGGCAAGGCCATGGTCACTTGCTGTGTACATGCTGTTCTTTAAAAAAAAAAAAAAAAAAAAAAAAACCTTGAAGAAATGTAACCCTGACTAGTTTAATGTTCTTTGTTCTGACAAGACATAAAACTTTGTTGCAAAGTCATTTTCTCAGAGTTATATGGAAAGTGGGGGCTGGGTTAGCCCGCAATTTGGCTCAAATAAAACTCCATGCTTGGGGGCATCCCTGGTAGTCCAGTGGTTGAGAATCCACCTTCTAATGCAGGGGACATGGGTTCGATCCCTGGTCCGGGAAGATCCTAAACGTCCACCACTAGAGAAACCCATACAGTGCAATGAAGACCCACCCAGCACAGCCAAAAAACACAAAACAAAAAACAGCTAACACTCTATTCTTCTTATTGTTTATAGATTATTTTTGTAGATAAGCCCAAAAGCCAGGACATCTCCATAAGGTTGTTTGTCAAGCTGCACAGGCTTCTGGCTGGAGGAGCTAACTCCACCTTCAACCAGATTCTACTGAAGAGGTCGCTCGTGAGTCCCACCCACGGGCCACCTCCGTTCCTTTCCTGGATGACCTGGAAAATGAAGCGTCCTGGCCAGGAAAGCAAAACAGCTGTGGTTGCAGGGATTATAACAGATGATGTGTGTGTCCAGGTGGTACCCAAACCGCAGGTGTGTGCTCTTCGGGGGTCCAGGTGGGCAGCCACACCCAGGGCCACATCCTCAATGCTGGGGGCAAGCTCCTCTCCTTGAACCAGCTGGCCCTGGGGCCTCTCTCCCAAGGGCTGTGGCCATGACCTCTCCAGTCCTTGAAAGGGCCAAGAGGTGTCCAGGCATTTTGCCAAGGCCCCAGGAACCTTTGCACAGGGACATGAAGGGCTCAGAGTTTGATGGGCCAGCCATGGCTACAAAAACTAATCCCAGATCTGCCTTGTTATGAAAAAGATTTCAGATGCTTGAAAAAATTTAAAAAAAAAAAGATAAAAGTTCAAGGACCTTATTCAGTCTGGAAACCTATTTTCTTTTAGAGTTTAGATAGTACATTTTTTCTCTTTGAATCAATTCCCACATTTAAAAGTTGGAAGTTTCACATCAGTTAGATTTCAGGCTCCTCTTAAAGAAGTGGAAAAGCCAGCAACCATGCCGATCATTATAGTCTATCAACATTCAAAGTCCTGCAGAGGCTGACCTTCAAACAGGTCCTTCCCCACGTGTCTGGTCCCCTCCAAATTCACTGTATCTACTTGTATTACCTACATGGCCTTTGTAGGCATTTGAACTGTAACAACTAGTTCAGAAGGAACACATGTGGTATCTTCTAAGAATTTGAAAGAATTTCATTATGATGAGGAAGGGGTATAAAATTATTCTACTTACTTACAAAGTAAGCAACTATTAAATTATAAGCCATGAGTTAATGAAATAGGAAAAGCAGGCTGAGTCATCTATACTGTGGAGAAGGCTGAAAAAGATAATTGAGCTGCTTATAAGCTAAAAATTGTTCATTTGATTCAAAAAACAGTGACGGGCAATGGGAGGTTTTTGAACTCATGAAACTAACTGGCTTTTTCAAAAGATGTTAATTCTGACTAAAATAAAATTTTAAATGTATATGCCTTGTTTTAGTGAGCATGCAGCTTATTTTGTGCCTATGTTGAAAATAAATGTACTGTGAGGTGCATTGATGTTTTGATTTGGTTGACCTCAATTTGAATCATTTGTCCTATAACCTTTTTTTCAGTGCTCTACATGAATTTCAAAACACATTTCCATAAACTCAAGCATAAATATATGAGGAACCACAATCATTAAATTACTTAGTTCTACAAGTTGTGTGTTTGCCCATAACTTTCCTTTTTTAATACCACTTAGAGGCAATTATTTCCAAACAGAAAATAACTCAAGCTGAATATACTCTAAAGTACATTTATATGTAAAAGGCAATCATTTCTGAGAAACAGGTATTCTAAAATTCTTCACATTTGCTGGGTTTTTGCAGTTCACTATAAAATGCCAGTTGATTACATAAGGAATTTAAAGTGATTTCTTTCATAACACTGATATATGCAGAGTCAGCCTTTTGAGTAAATAGTAGCTCCAACAAGAACTATTTTTATCCTATATTTAAAACATTCGTGTTTTCCTTATATACTCGTATAATTTTAGTAATTTATAGCTTATATCTTTTTTTAATGAACAAGGTAATTTTTAAGCACCTTCCTGATGACCATTAAATTAGCCCAAGCTCTCTCATCTATCCTAAGAAACTTCTCATCCTTTAGTCTTTTTTGCTTGCTTTTCATTTCTTTCTGCCATTCTAGTTACCTCTCTTCTCCTAAAGTATTAATCACATCTCCCTTTGTCATTGTTGTTCAGTCACTGAATCTTGTCCGACTCTTTGTCACCTCGTAGACTGCAGCACACCAGGCTCCTCTGTCCTCCACTATCTTCTGGAATTTGCTCAAATTCATGTTCATTTAGTCAGTGGTGCCATCTAACCATCTCATCCTCTGCCACCCCCTTCTCTTTAAGATACTATATAATCACTTCTCCCATTAAGATGCTATATTTATAAAATTTCAAACCCAACACTTGGGTTATTGGAAAAGAATAAATCTATCAACGGCTACTAGTTATCCATCAGCTAAGGTTATTTTTCATTTCCATTGCCACTAGAACCATTTTAGAACCACAGTTTCTTCAGCTTATTACAAGTAAGCTTGAATTTAACAACTGTATGTGAATTACACAGATTTTTATTTCCTGGATAGGGTCTGTCTGATGACAAATTTTAAAATAATCTTTTCAAGGCCAGGGATCTTAAGCCAACAAATGCTCATCCCTGACAATAGAACTGCAAAAAAAAAAAAAAAAAAAAAAAAACACTATAATTATTTTGATAATCATTTGTTTTCTGTAAGATGCTCACATGTATGCGCAGATTTAGGTGGTGTTGTGCCAGTCACACCTCATAAATCAATCTGACAGATCCTTATAATCACTTGTACTTTTCACATTGGAATGTCCTGTTTTTTAACATCTTCCTTGCACTTAAATCCTGAGATTGTGTGTATTATTCCAAAAGTGTTTTACCAAGGAGATGAAAACAGACTGGCCTATGTCTCCCTTGATCTAGGCTGTGATTTCTTGGCTTGGTCCACATAAAATCATATTGTCCTTCTTTTCTGCACCCCCTTACATTTCATGTTCATATGAACTTGCCACCAACTATCACCCCAGTCCATTTAGCATTACTGCTTAAGTTTTTCCTCCTACATGAGTATCTGTTCATTTCACATTTTCCAAATACAACAGCTCCATTTATCAAAACATCATTACTTGGAATAATTCTCTGTATATAGTTAGTCAGCAAATTTTCTGTTCACATTTTATGCACACCCATGCCCTAGTACGAATTTGGTGGTCCTTTCGGGATCCCCTTTAAATAATGGCATCAAACTCTAAATAAGTGCATCAAATTCCAAAAATGTGACTGATACTGAATTTTCTTTATGTGGTCATTTGGATCTTTAACTTCTTCCTGCTTAAGATTTTAAATTCATCTAGCATCATTGGAATTAGATGATGTCTACATCTTCATGATTTAGAGAATAAAGCCATCTTCACGTGTGTGTGCAAGAAGGGACAAACAACGCTGATCGACAGTGTGATATACTAGGTCTATAATGAATATCACTGACCATGTAGCATAAACAGCCTTGGTATATCTCTTGCAGCTGTGTCTTGCATGACCATTCAAGTCATATATTTAACTTTTTATGTATTATCTCCTCATATACATGCTAAATGCTTGAGAACATGCTTCTAGCAATATATAGTGTACATAATAGAGACTTAGAAATATATGAAGAAACAAGGAAGGGAGAGAAAGGTGAAGGAAAGAGGCAGTGGGAATAAGAACCCTTGAATGAGCCCAGGATGAGAAGAGCAGAAGGTCCAAAGCTTATCAAGTCACCTGTTACTAAAATTTTATAGGGAAGAGGAGAGGTAGGCTGGACGAGGTAAACACTCACATACTGCTTATATTCTTGGAAGAAAAATAATCAGTACTGGACTTCCCTGATGGTCCAGTGGCAAAGGATCTGCCTGCCACGGCAGAGGACACAGGTTTGATCCCTGATCTGGGAAGATCCTGCATGCTACAAGGCAACTAAGCCCGTGCGCCACAACCTACTGAGCTTGCACTCTAGAGCTTGGGATCTGCAGCTACTGAGCCCATGTGCCGTAGCTACTAAAGCCTGTGTGCCCTACAGCCTGTGCTCCACAACCAGAGAAGCCACCACAGGGAGAAAGAAGTCCACACACCGCAACTGGAGAAAGCCTGTGTGCAGCAACAGAGACCCAATGCAGCCAAAAATAAATAAATAGGCAAATAAATAAATACTATTTAAAAATCAGTGCTACTGTACGCTTGAAAGCTTTTAAGTTACAAATGGTTGCTCAAATTCCTGCCACTGCTGTAGCTTCCTCCAACTACTATTTGGGGCCCCTGGATCAGATATCCTCAATATGAGGATTAGGAGAATATGTTGCCTCATCAATTTAGGGACAACGCCCCTTGTCAGCTCAGAAGCAGTTATGGAATGAGAACGACACCCCTTTTCCCTAGGCAACATAATTCTCCTAAAAGAAAAAGGGGGAATGAGAGAGGCATTTCCTAGGCAGGTTGATAAGCAGTCTCGGGGTCCCCAAGGAGAGAGCGGTCTGGAATTCTCAAGGAGGAAGAAAGGACAAACTTTTTTTTCCTTCTCTACATTCCTTAGGATTATATAACAATAATGTATCCTGCCTGAGGACACTCTCTGGATTAAACCTTCTGTTATCTTAAAATGTAAATTATGGGAGTAGACCTGGTCTTTACAAGGATGTATCCTGCCTGAGGACAGTCTCTGGATTAAACCTTCTGGCTAATTCTGTTATCTTAAAATGTAAATTATGAGAGTAGGTCTGGTGAAGTCTTTACAACCTCCAGACATTCTTTGGATTCATTGGAGAGTATATAACTTCATTGCTAACACTAGCAAGCGGGTACTCTTTCTGCCCCCTTCTGATGCCTAAGTCAGAAGCTTTCTCTATCTCCTTTATACTTTAATAAAACCTTATTACATAAAAGCAAAAAATAAAAATAAAAATCAGTGCTACTGTAAAGAAAAGGAAAACTATCAGCTTTGAAAGAGGTGAGACTAAATATGAAATATCGGGTTGGCCAAAACGCTTGTTTTGGGTTTTTGTGCAATGTTATGGAAAAACCCAGAACGAAATTTTTGATCAACCCATATAAAGGATGGTTAGATAGCAATGGCTGGACTTTCAGCTCATATGCGGCAGTCACTCTGTACCCAGCAGGCACTCAGCACATGTTTAGGACCCATTAATAGTAAATCTCACCATTTCTATGAACACAATCATATGCCAGTCACAGGGCAAAGGTTTTTATGTGAATTATCTACGTTGAAAAAACTCATGAAATTTATCTAAGCAGATGATCAATTCATTTTATATAAACATTTATTTAATGTACCTGACTTACCTTGTTATATTCAGCTCTATACTGCAAACACTCTTCTAATCTCTATGTGTACGTTTATGCAGATGAGGAAACTGAAGCTACAAATGAGGAGTGACTGACCCAAGCTTTCACAGCTAGCTAGGAAGTGGCTTGATAGAGTTCAAACCCAGGTGTTCTAACTCCACACCTGCATTCAGACAGTACCCCAGAACTCTTGGGACTCTTGATCAACTAATGTGCTTTACAGGACAGAATTATGCAATTCTGTTTATACGTGCTTGCCCATGCCAGGCACCATAATATTAACTAATAGGTGAGTCCTATATATAACATACCCAAAAGGTAGCCTCGGGGACTTCATTAAGAGATTTCTGGGGAATGCCTGAATCCATACACAGGAATGAGAGCTACATACATTTTGCTATTCTTGGGCCTAATTATGGACAACAAATTATAAACACTATAGCGTGGAGTTGACATACCAATTCCTCTTAGGAACCTGAAGTTCGTGTAAGCACAAGAACAGCTTCTGACCTCGAATCTTCTCTGTGCGTTGCCCCAGTTCTTCTACACTCTTGTGGTGTGCAATGGTCTTTTTGTTTGTTTGTTTGTTTTCTTGATTTGAGGTCTCTAGGATCAGTTCTCAATGGCAACCCACTCCAGTACTCTTGCCTGGAAAATCCCATGGACGGAGGAACCTGGTAGGCTGCAGTGCATGGGGTCGCTAAGAGTTGGACACGACTGAAAGACTTCACTTTCACTTTTCACTTTCATGCATTGGAGAAGGAGATGGCAACCCACTCCAGTGTTCTTGCCTGGAGAATTCCAGGGACGGGGGAGTCTGGTGGGCTGCCGTCTCTGGGGTCGCACAGAGTCAGACATGACTGAAGCGACTTAGCAGCAGCAGGATCAGTTCTTAAGTCTTCTCATTTGCACCTGCCTGCAGTTCTCTTGGGTTTCCCAGGTGGCGCTAGTGGTAAAGAACGCACTTGAAAATGCGGGAAACGGCAGTTTCCATCCCTGGGAAGATCCCCTGAAGAAGGGAATGGCTACTCACGCCAGTATTGTTGCCTGGAGAATCCCATGGACAGAGGAGCCTGGGGGGCTACAGTCCATGGGGTCTCAGGGAGTCGGATACGACTGAAGCAACTTAGCACCCCCGCACGTAGTCCTCTTACGTGCCCTCTTTCTGAGTTTCTGGCAGGCTCTCACCCCTTCGAACAGGTAGAGTTTCAGGTGCTCTCCTTCCTCACTTGTGTCCGGTTCAGACTAGTCTGTCCTGCTTCAGCTCTCATGGCCAATTCCTATCTCTTTGTCAAATAGGATCAAAGTATGAATTTTAAAGTCCACTGTCTTTGCCATCAAGAATGGCTTCCTGGGACTTCTCTGGTGTTGCAGTGGCTGAGACTCAGGGAGGGAGAAATTCGTAATCAGGAAACTAGATCCCACATGCCGCAGTTAAGAGTTCTGCTGCTGCTAAGACGCTTCAGTCGTGTCCGACTCTGTGCGACCCCATAGACGGCAGCCCACCAGGCTCCGCCGTCCCTGAGATTCTCCAGGTAAGAGTACTGGAGTGGGTTGCCATTGTCTTCTCCAGCTAAGAGTTCACATGCTGCAATTAAAGATCCGGCATCCCTCAGTGAAGATCTAAGAGTGCTGCAACTAAGACCCAGCACAGCTAAATCAGTAAGTTGTTGCTGCTGTTCAGTAGCTCAGTCGTGTCCAACTCTTTGGGACCCCATGGACTGCAGCATGCCAGGCTTCCCTGTCCTTCACCATCTCCTTTTCTCAAACTCATGTCCATTGACTGGGTAATGCCAGCCAACCATCTCATCTTCTGTCACCCTCTTCTCTTCATGCCCTCAATCTTTCCCAGCTTCAGGGTCTTTTAATAAATAAATAAACATAATTTTAAAAAGAACAGCTTCCTATTTCATAAACATCTTTACCAGTGTCCTGTACCACTCTATTTTCTATCCCTGGGAGCAGTGGCTCAGAGACATTGTCTTGCATGGCTTCATACCCAATGTTGTGTAGGCTCCCTCTCCTACTTTAGGATTCATTCTCTGCATCCTCACATCCTTTCCTGTGTTCCTTAGGACCAGCCTTTACCACTGGTCCATATCTGTGCTCTTTGTTCCTTTTCCATCCTTTGAGATTTCCCAGTCCTGGGGTCCTGGGCCAGAGAAAAAGCTATAGATAAGCCCCAATTCCAATCCATAGCAGACCACACTACCAGTCTCTCCTGTAAATAATTCAATGATTCTGCCATGGTTCTAGTTCCTTTGTTTACATTGAGACCATCTTTCATCCATCTTTTGGGTGTCAATGACAAAAAAAAAAAAAAAATGAAGTCCCAAACTCTTTATTCTGAAATGTAAGAATCTTTGTGATCTGAACTCAAGAAGCTATAACTTCAGCCACTTTACAGATTTTTTAATAACTTCTATGTACTAGAGAAACGGCACTGAATGACACACACAAAGGTTCTGCTCTCGTAGCGTTTACATTCTATGACTTTGTCATTAGTTAATATTTATCAACTACACTTGATATGGAAGACACATGTTAGGTGTTTGGAGCAGCCAATAAATAACATCCCTCTTTCCCAGTTGAATTCAGAACCAATTTAGAGAGAAAAGAGATAAACAGATGGCTATCAAACCAACAGCTTTATTACTGCTAAAGCTGATTGGAGAATGTGGCTTTAGATCTGCCTTTATTGTTGAATTTTAAAAACTTCTTTTCTTATTTGCTGGGATAGTTTGACAGCTGCAAGACACTTTCCCCTAGAAACAGAGCCCTTTCCACTTGGGAGAGGGCTGGTGGGAATCCATGAAGCCTGTGGACACATTTACTCAGAAAAAGGAAAGTCCAAAAGGGATTGAGTTCAGAAGGGGTTGAGTCCAGCTCCTTCAGTTTCTTCTGTTGAACCCACAAATCAGATAGCTGAAGGGAGAGGCTAGGAGTGTCATTCTAGCAGAAATCTCATCACATGGAAGCAATAGACCAGTGTGTTTGTTTAAACAAATAATAAATGAGACTCTGAAAGCAACTAAGTTTGAATCAGGGAAAATAATTTGTCCTCGAAACACTAAAGATTTATTGAGACTTTGGAAAGTTTCTAAGAGTCATGGGTCCATGAGTTCTTTAAAACACTGATTTTGAGAGTCTGTGCCATGGAATGGTTTCTGCAAATGGTCTTAATACTAATGATGACTTTCACTGTGAAAGCAAAAATTGCAGGTGAGGCAAAGATGTAGATCAGAAGTTGCAAAGCTTTCCATTCACATCTGAATGAAAATAAACAGCAATTTAAAATACAGTCTATATAACGGTGAAGAGTAATTGTGACAGTAATTGGAGGAAATACTTTAAACAAAGCGTGACATGTAGAGACAAATCTTTGGAAGAGGCCTATCATTGAAAATTCAGTATCACCTCCTTGCAGGTTTGGATTTGTTAAACTATTTTCCAAAAGAATCTAAGAAGAAACAAATGGTTTTCAACCATAACAACAGAAGTAATCACCAATGAGACCTCAAATAACTTTCAGTGATGACTCTCTTACTCTGGAGGCTGCTGGAAACACAAGAGTCAGTCTTATTCCAAAGCTGTTGCTTGTTCCTAAGAGATCAGGTCCTACTGTTGAGTCCCCCAATTTATTTAGATCTGTTATTTTATTTCAAGTGCTAATTGTCTCTCACAACAAACAGAGACTCCTCTCAGCTGCAATTATTGGCATTATAATAGATAATCAACAGGAAAGCCTGAATGCAGAGCAGGAAGAGTTGCCTTGGTTACAAACTTGAGATTCTTTGGTATTGCGCTTCTAGCCATGTTTTGAAATTTCCTAAAACCTCCCAAGAGCAAAGTATTACCTGCTTTTCTTTAGTTTCTTTGCATCCCATCCAAGTTAGTTTTCACCAATATGGAAGCCTAGTCTTACAAGGATATATGTGCAAGGTCTCCTCTATAAATAACCCTACAAAACTAGGCTTTCATCGAGAACATTTGTGTATACATGTTCATTCACTTTTAAAATAATGAGAAGGAATCAGAGTTATTGTTTCATGCTAGAGAAGCATATTATTATATTTCCTCTATCCATAATTACACAATTCAGCCATTACAACTACATTATCCTCTCATCTCTCTTTTTAAAAGCAAACAGAAAAATAAGTCACCTTAGAGCCCATCACTGTTCACATTCCCAAACGGTATTTTCTCTCTTGAGTGCAGATTGAGTAGGGCTAGAAGGGCAGGCCAAAAGGTCTCTGCTAGCAATTGTTTTGTTTTGTTGCTTCCTGGTTATTTAAGAAATTGAGATTTTAAAAGTTAGGGTTATTATTCAGATAATGATCTATTAAAAAGTACATTTAAAAATCCATGCTGTCCTTCCTAGAACTCCTTATTGTTTATTAGGCTGTATTAGTGGTCAGAATGAGCTCTTCTTTTGCTTCTGAATCTTAGTTACAAGAGATACTTTTGTTTATCTCCAAAATTTCAAGTGAGCCCCCAGATGAATTACATTTCACCTACCTCAATAAAGATATTCAGATGTATAAATGAAAAATACCATTTATTAAGGACTTTATACATGATAAACCCTACACTAGAGCTTTTAACAAATGTTGTATTATCTAATCATTACAAAAATTCCATCTTGCAGACATTGTTGTTGCTGTTATTTAGTCACTAAGTCATGTCTGACTCTTGGCAGCACCGTGAACTGTAGCACAACAGACTCCTCTGTCCTCCACTATCTCCCAGAGTTTGCTTAAACTCATGTCCACTGAGTCAGCCACCTTATCCATCTAACCATTTTATCCTCTGTGCCCCCCTTTTCCACACAGACATTATTATCCCTGTTTATAGATAAGGAAACTAAAGCTTACAATATCACTAGAAAAGATTTTTTTTTTAATCCAAAAATTATTTTACTAACAGTGTAGACTGGAATGCTTAAAAGTCAGAATACTGGAGTAAAATCTTAGCTTTGTCACTTGGGGCTGTGTGATTATTGCCAAGTTACTTAACCTCTCTCTCTGTCATAGTCTTTTTTAATCTACAAAATGGGGAAGGTAAGAGAAATAGGGTTATGATGAGAACTAAGTGCATTAATACATGTAAAGCACTGAAAACACTGCCAGGCACATTATAATTATCCAATGTTACACAGCAAGTGAAGAGGAACTAAAAAGCCTGTTGATGAAAGTGAAAGAGGACAGTGAAAAAGTTGGCTTAAAGCTCAACATTCAGAAAACGAAGATCATGGCATCTGGTCCCATCACTTCATAGGAAATAGATGGGGAAACAGTGTCAGACTTTATTTGGGGGGGCTCCAAAATCACTGCAGATGGTGATTGCAGCCATGAAATTAAAAGACGTTTACTCCTTGGAAGGAAAGTTATGACCAACCTAGATAGCATATTCAAAAGCAGAGACATTACTTTGCCAACAAAGGTCCGTCTAGTCAAGGCTATGGCTTTTCCTGTGGTCATGTATGGATGTGAGAGTTGGACTGTGAAGAAGGCTGAGTGCCGAAGAATTGATGCTTTTGAACTGTGGTGTTGGAGAAGACTCTTGAGAGTCCCTTGGACTGCAAGGAGATCCAACCAGTTCATTCTGAAGGAGATCAGCCCTGGGATTTCTTTGGAAGGAATGATGTTAAAGCTAAAACTCCAATACTTTGGCCACCTCATGCGAAGAGTTGACTCATTGGAAAAGACTCTGATGCTGGGAGGGACTGAGGGCAGGAGGAGAAGGGGACGACAGAGGATGAGATGGCTGGATGGCATCACTGACTCAACGGACATGAGTTTGGGTGAACTCCGGGAGTTGGTGATGGACAGGGAGGCCTGGCATGCCACAATTCATGGGGTCGCAAAGAGTCGGACACGACTGAGTGACTGAACTGAACTTTTTAAATATTTGGAATATTATATAATTTCCCAATGTAATGATGCTTCAATGTTTCAAATTATGTTACTATTTAGTTGTTTCTTATATCTGCAATAAGTTTAATCATTTTTATCAGAGTCAGTGAAAATGACAAAATATCAACATGGATATAAAGCATTTTTTTCTTTACACCATGCTTAGCATAGCTGGATTAGCAATACAGATTTTAAATATAAATAAATATATATATTGCTCTTACAGATTTATTAATATTTAGAACTAGCCTTAACCTTTCTTTGTTACTATTATATCTAGAGGCATCAAAGCTGATACTATGCAAAATTGCTACAAGTCTGCCTTTCTATTCTGCTGTATACTCTCCTATAATTTCATTCATGTTCCCCTCTAATTCCACTAGAATCTATCTATTTAGGTTTTCTTCTCTGTCAAAACCTGTTTTCAGATCTTTCCATTCATAATGGTTTTTTGTTTTTGGCTGCTACAGGTCTTCACTGCCTATTAGGCTTTCTCTAACTTCAGCAAACGATGGTTACTCTCTCATGGTGGTGCAGAGACTTTTCATTGCAGTTGCTTCTCTTGTTGCAGAGCATGGGCTCAAAGCACGCGGGCTTTAGTTGTTGTAGCATATTGACTTAGTTGCCACAAGGCACGTGGATCTTCCCTGATAAGGGATCAAACTTCTGTTACCTGCATTGGCAGGTGGATTCTTTAACCACTGAACCACCAGGGAAGTCCCATAATGGTTATTGAGCTACTATCTCCCAGGGCAATGTAAATCTATCCCTCTATATTATGAGATGCTAGGACAAAGACTTGGCAAAACTGTTTATCCTTTGTCTATTAGGCATAACCAGTAGAGAGAAGGAGAAAGAGAGAGAGAGGTGGAATATGGACTTGATTTTTATACGCGAATTGCTCATGCCTTGCCAGCAACAGCCTAGTGATTCCAGTCCCTAGCTGTCTTCATCACTCCCAGATGATACCTAAGCGACAAAGCTGGGAAACTGCCCCATTAAGTTTCTGAGTCCTGCATCCATGGGGCCAGTCCTCAAACTTCTAGGTACCAGATGCTGCTACACAGCTCCGCATACTGAGCAATATGAATCCCAACTCTGCAGGGTCCCCTCCTTAAGCTTGTAGATTTAGATGACTCAAACTTCTTCCCTTTGTTTCTCACGTTTGTTTCCTACAGTTACTATCTCCGTGTAACTTAAATATTCAGCCTCTGCTTTTTTATTCTTCCATCATTTGCTTAAGCAACTCTTTATCTTAAACTCTCTCTATTGAAATACCTAATGTGGTTTCTGATTTCCTGTCTGGACCCTAATTGATCCCAAAATTTATAAATAACTGTTTGAAATGTTATATTCTTGGAAGTTTTGGAAATATATCAAGAAGAGTGAAGGAAAACTTGAAGCCTCTATCAGTTCAGTTCAGCCACTCAGTTGTGTCTGACTCTTTGCGACCCAATAGACTGCAGCACACCAGGCCTCCCTGTCCATCACCAACTCCCAGAGTTTACTCGAACTCACATCCATTGAGTTGGTGATGCCATCCAACTATCTCATCCTCTGTTGTCCCCTTCTCCTCCTGCCTTCAATCTTTCCCAACAGCGGGGTCTTTTCCATGAGTCAGTTCTTCACATCAGGTGGCCAAAGTATTGGAGCCTCAGCTTCAGCATCAGTCCTTCCAATGAATATTTAGGACTGATTTCCTTTAGGATGGACTGGTTGGATCTCCTTGAAGTGCAAGGGACTCTAAAGAGTCTTCTCCAACACCACAGTTCAAAAGCATCCATTCTTTTGTGCTCAGCTTTCTTTATAGTCCAATTCTCACATCCATACATGACTACTGGAAAAGCCATAGCCTTGACTAAACAGACCTTTGTTGGCAAAGAAATGTCTCTGCTTTTTAATGTGCTATCTAGATTGGTCATAACTTTTCTTCCAAGGAGTAAGCATCTTTTAATTTCATGACTGCAGTCACTATCTGCAGTGATTTTGGAACCCCAAAAAATAAAGTCTGCTACTGTTTCCACTGTTTTCCCATCTATTTGCCATGAAGTGATGGGACTGGATGCCATGATCTTAGTTTCCTGAATGTTGAGCTTTAAACCGACTTTTTCACCCTCCTCTTTCACTTTCATCAAGAAGCTCTTTAGTCCTACATCACTTTCTGCCATAAGGGTCTATCAGTAGGTAGTATAGACTTTCGTGGGGATATAAAAAGAGAAGTTTTCCCTCCATCCAAATAAGCATATTCTATCAAGGCAGTTAATTCTTCCCATAGGCAGGAGAAATTGTCTTACTAGGGGAGAATCAGACCTTTTGTTCCATATAAGCTTTCAAACAATTAAATGAGATACATCCATATTATGGTGGGCAATCTGCTTTATTCAGTCTACCAATTTAAATGTTTTGTTGTTCAGTCAGTCAGTCATGTCCAACTCTTTGCGACCCCATGGACTGAAGCATGCCAGGCTTCCCTGTTCTTCACTATCTCCCAGAGTTTGCTCAAACGCGTGTCCATTGAGGCAATATTAACAATCATCTGTTAACTTCATCTAAAAATATCCTCATAGAAATAGCCAGAATAATGTTTCACCAAATACCTGGGCACCCCTTGACTCAGTCAAGTTGACACATAAAGTTAACTGTCTCATTTGCTAACAAAATAAGGGGCCAGTTGAAATTTCCATAGTTAAGTCAAATAACTGTAATTGAGGAACTTCAGGGTAATTCCCTGGTGGCTCAGTCAGTAAAGAATCTGCCTGCAACACAGGAGATCTGGGTTCAATCCCTGAGTTGAGAGATCCCCTGGAGGAGGGCATGGCAACTCACTCCAGTATTCTTGCTGGAGAATCCCATGGACAGAGGAGCCTGGAGGGCTACAGTCCATAGGATTGCAAAGAGTCAGACACAATTGAGTGACTAAGCACAGCACAGTACAGGGTAATTCAGTGTTAAGTGGATTTTTCCTTCTATCCTGCCCTTGTTGTGTGAACATCATGTGTCTTTATTGTTTGGAATTTTTGCCCTGTTGGCCAGAACTGTTTGCATCTTTCTTGACTGCTAGAAAGACTCTTTAGTCCTTAGGCTTCTGCAAACCATGAGTGCAAATCAGTAGCAGAGCACTGAGAAAACATACAAAGAACGAAGAAAGATCTTGGGAAGAATGGGCTAAATAAGAAGGTATAAAACACCCCAGATTATCTTTAAAATTATCTATATTTTGTTTTAAATGGACAGTGAATTTTAAAGGTGTATGATATTTTCCTAAGGGCTATACTAGTCCAGATAGGGTGCTTCTGGGAAAAAATAAGACCAGGAATCAGCAAGATGGGCTTCCTCTTCATTAGGAGTTTTTGATGATGCTTCCTTTTGTTATCTGAATTATGTCAACAGCAAGTAAAACACAGAGTCTAGTAGTCCACAAATTTTAAATCATTCAGAGACTGATTATATGGTTTGGGAATTACTGTATCTCTATTCATATTTCACACTTCCATTAGCATTAATATCAACAATAAGAGTGTGTCTTTATAAGAGTGAAATTCATAAAATGGGATCTTTTCAATCTGAAAGAGATATTTAAAGGCACAAACCATGCCTACTCCAAGAACATACAGGTGTACAAGCTGTATCTAGAAAAGGCAGAGGAACCAGAGATCAAACTGCCAATATCTATTGGATCATAGAAAAAACAAGGGAATTCTAGAAAAATATCTATTTCTGCTTCATTGACCATGCTAAAGTCTTTGACTGTGTGGATCACAACAAACTATGGAAAATTATGGAAGAGATGGGAATACCAGACCACCTTACCTGCCTCCTGAGAAATCTGTATGCAGGTCAAGAAGCAACAGCTGGGACCAGACATGGAACAACAGACTGGTTCCAAATTGGGAAAGGAGTATGTCAAGCCTGTATATTGTCATCCCGCTTATCTAACTTATGTACAGAGTACATTGTGCAAAATGCCAGGCTGGATGAAGCTCAAGCTGGGGTCAAGATTGCCAAGAGTAATATCAGTAACCTCAGATATGCAGATGTCATCACCCTTATGGCAGAAAGTGAAGAAGAACTAAAGAGCCTCTTGTTGAAAGTGAAAGAGGAGTGAAAAGCTGGCTTAAAACTCAGCATTCAGAAAACTAAGATCATGGTATCTGATCCCATCACTTCATGGCAAATAGATGGGAAACAATGGAAACAGTGACAGGCTTTACTTACATGAGCTCCAAAATCACCTCAGATGGTGACTGCAGCCATGAAATTAAAAGACGCTTGCTCCTTGGAAGAAAAGCTGTGACAAATCTAGACAGCCTACTAAAAAGCAGAGACATTACTTTGCCAACAAAGGTCTATATTATCAGAGCTATGGTTTTCCAGTAGTCACGTATGGGTGTGAGATTTGGACCATAAAGAAGACTGAGTGCCAAAGAACTGATGCTTTTGAACTGTGGTGCTGGAGAAGACTCTTGAGTGTCCCTTGGACTGCAAGGAGATCAAACCAGTCAATCCTAATGGAAATCAACCTGATTATTCATTGGAAGGACTGATGCTAAAGCTGAAACTCCAATACTTTGGCCACCTGATGTGAAAAGCCAACTCATTGGAAAAGACTGTGATTCTGGGAAAGGTTGAAGGCAGGAGGAGAAGTGGGCAACAAAGGATGAGATAGTTGGATGGCATCACTGACTCAATGGACATGAATCTGAGCAAACTCCAGGAGATGGTGAAGGACAGGGAAGCCTGGCATGCTGCTGTCCACAGAGTCGCAAAAAGTCGGACACGACTGAACGACCGAACAATTGGCTACTCCCTAACAATTGTTGTTGTTGCTGTTTTAGTCCCTAAGTCATTTGTGATCCCAAGGACTGCAGCCCACCAGGCTCCTCTGTCCATGGGATTCTCCAGACAAGAATTTCCTTCTCCGGGGGATCTTTCTGAACCAGGGATTGAACCTCAGTCTCCAGCATTGGCAGGCAGATTCTTTACCACTGAGCCACCAGGGAGCTCCCTAATGATGTGGTGAGCCAATTGTCTTAAGAAGGGAAAGTAAATTGCCAAGGCTTATGAATGAGTTAGAAGGGATTAAAATTAGGCAATGTGTTTCTTGTAAACTAATTTGCTTATACCTCTAGGGTACTTCAAGTGAAGACCATGACAACAGAAATGAAGGTAAGGATGACAAAAGGTTTAAATTTTTTGTCTTACTCTTATTCCTTCTTCTATGGAAAATTGGAAATTAACTGCAGTAAATTACCTCTATTCCGGGAAAAGATATGTAATGTTTCCTAATCCAGGGTCTCAGACCTAACATATTTATATATAGTATAATATAAAATAAATATAAACAATATAAAGCTATATTGTGTATCTATAATTACACTAGATATTTTAGATGTTACAGTGGTGATGGTGGGTTAGTCACGAAATTGTGTCTGACCCCTGCGCCCCCATGGCTCCTCTATCCATGGGATTTTCCAGGCAAAAACACTGGTGTGGGTTGCCATTTCCTTCTCCAGGGGATCTTCCCAACCCAGGAACTGAACCTAGGTCTTCTGCACTGGGGACAGAGTCTTTACCAACTAAGCCACCGGGAAGCCCTTAGATATTATAGATATACCTAAAACATACTATATATCTACAATACATATAATATTTGTGTAATATAAATATACATAAACATACTGCAGTTCTTTATCTTTGAAAATGCTAAGGTCGACGGTTTTCTTTTCCTTGCTTGTGATTACAGCTGAAAAGCCTGAAGAATCCCCAGTTGGCCTGCCACACTGACACTTGTATAAAGTGGCCTTCCAGAGCACTGATGTCCCTTGACTCCAGCATCCTCACTGGCTGAAGCTAGCATCAGTCAGCTTTCTACCGTGGTCCTTTTAGCACCCAGCAAGCCGGCAGGCCTGTAAAGGAGGCTTCCCAGGAAGGTTGTAGAAACTAGGAACTTAACCTTTCAATTCACCCTGGCTATTCCCCTTATGCTGCAGCTGTGCTTAAGGACAAGAAAACCAGAGCAAGAATGGGGGAAAAGGGCAGGCGGTCCACATAGAAGGTGCCTGTGCTTCCGAGAAGAGCTGGAAATTAACCCTGCAAGAGGTACACTGCATCTGAGTGGCTTGCTTTCCAGATACAAGGATTAAAAATCATTACCCTGATTAAAAATCTGTCCATGGCTCCCCATAGCCTCCAAGCAAAATGCTGAGCCAGATCCTTTGTGATTTTACCTCTGACAATTTATCCAATCATTTCTCACTGCATTTGCCCAATGCCACCTACCTACCTCAAAACCCTGAATCGTATAACAGAGCAATGGTTCAACACCTGCCATTACCTTTCACCTTCCCATTCCTCTGCACATGCTAATAATAACTGTGCTTGGGACACTATTTTATTCTACATCGCTTGCTAATGCAAAGTGCCATTCTCACCTCTAGCATTCTCTCTGGCAGGAACCTTCCCTCCTTCTGGTTTATTGTAGGATGTCTGTAGTAGCCAGTCTTTACAATGGCCTGTGATTATATTATCTCTTGATATTCACAATTTTGCCATCTTCTCTTAAATTAAGTAAACTTGACCTGTGTATCAGTTTAGTCTCTCAGTCATGTCTGACTCTTTGTGACCCTGTGGACTGCAGCACACCAGGCTTCCCTGTCCATCACCAACTGTCGGAGCTTGCTCAAACTCATGTCCATCGAGTCGGTGATGCCATCCAACCATCTCATCCTCTGTCATCCCCTTCTCCTCCTGCCTTCAATCTTTCCCAGCATCTGGGTCTTTTCAAATGAGTCAGTTCTTCCCATGAGGTGGCCAAAGTACTGGAGTTTCAGCTTCAGCATTGTTCCCTCCAAAGAAATCCCAGGGCTGAACTCCTTCAGAATGGACTGGTTGGATCTCCTTGCAGTCCAAGGGACTCTCAAGAGTCTTCTCCAACACCACAGTTCAAAAGCATGAATTCTCCGGCACTCAGCTTTCTTCACAGTCCAACTCTCACATCCATACATGACCACTGGAAAAACCATAGCCTTGACTAGACGAACCTTTGTTGGCAAAGTAATGTCTCTGCTTTTCAATATGCTATCTAGGTTGGTCATAACTTTTCTTCCAAGGAGTAAGTGTCTTTTAATTTCATGGCTGCAGTCACCATCTGCAGTGATTTTGGAGCCCAGAAAAATAAAGTCTGACACTGTTTCCACTGTTTCCCCATCTATTTCCCATGAAGTGATGGGACCAGATGCCATGATCTTAGGTTTCTGAATGTTGAGTTTTAAGCCAACTTTTTGACTCTCCTCTTTCATTTTCATCAAGAGGCTTTTTAGTTCCTCTTCACTTTCTGCCATAAGGCTGATGTCATCTGCATATCTGAGGTTATTGATATTTCTCCCAGCAATCTTGATTCCAGCTTGTGCTTCCTCCAGCCCAGCGTTTCTCATGATGTACTCTGCATATAAGTTAAATAAGCAGGGTGACAGTATACAGCCTTGACGTACTCCTTTTCCTATTTGGAACCAGTCTGTTGTACCATGGCCAGTTCTAACTGTTGCTTCCTGACCTGCATATAGGTTTCTCAAGAGGCAGGTCAGGTGCTCTGGTATTCCCATCTCTTTCAGAATTTTCCACAGTTTACTGTGATCCACACAGTCAAAAGCTTTGGCATAGTCAATAAAGCAGAAATAGATGTTTTTCTGGAACTCTCTTGCTGTTTCCATGATCCAGCGGATGTTGGCAATTTGATCTCTGGTTCCTCTGCCTTTTCTAAAACCAGCTTGAACATCAGGAAGTTCATGGTTCATGTATTGCTGAAACCTGGCTTGGAGAATTTTGAGCATTACTTTACTAGCATGTGAGATGAGTGCAATTGTGCGGTAGTTTGAGCATTCTTTGGCATGGCCTTTCTTTGGGATTGGAATGAAAACTGACCTTTTCCAGTCCTGTGGCCACTGCTGAGTTTTCCAAATTTGCTGGCATATTGGGTGCAGCACTTTCACAGCATCATCTTTCAGGATTTGAAATAGCTCAACTGGAATTCTATCACCTCCACTAGCTTTGTTCATAGGGATGCTTTCTAAGGCCCACTTTACTTCACATTCCAGGATATCTGGCTCTAGGTGAGTGATCACATCATCATGATTATCTTGGTCATGAAGATCATTTTTGTATAGTTCTTATTGTGTTAGGAAGGGTCTATTCAGGAGATAGAAACAATGCATACTGTGACTAAGGAAGGTTTTAATACAAAGAATAATTAAATACAACAGGGGATGGGAGTAACAGAGGGAAGCTTCCAAGGGTAAAGAGCAGTCGAAACAACACAGGAATCACTGACACGGGCATCAGCCATTACCTCTACGACTGAGGCAAAGCACCCAAGTAAGGAATGAACCTAAAAGAGAGAGACCCTTGTCCACTGGGGGCAAGATACAGGTTTTACTGGAGAAAGCACGGGTCCCAGAGATGGCAGAGAAGTCTGTTGAGGTGCAGCCAGAGCAGACTTTCTGGAAAGCCATGCTATGGAAAACTGAAGGAAGACACCAACTGCGAGGTGCCTTACTGCTGAAAGAGAGCACACAGTGGAACGGGAAGAGGGACGTCTTTTCCCACGTCCTTACATCACCCTCCATTGACAGGCTTAATTTAGTGCATGAGAGAAATGTGGCAGAATTATTGGCAAGGCAAAGAAGAGTGGATCTGTGGCTGAAAGGCTGTGGACTGATAATTGGCACATCCAACCAGAAAGCAGCCTTTTTCTGATTTGTCTACCAAAAAGAGATGCCTTTTTCAGACTCTCATGAATGCACTCTACATTGGTTTTTGAAACAGTCATGGGTGGTTTAGGGTACTTTGTGTTCAAAGGTTGTTCTTTTTTAAAAAAAATTATTTGTTTATATGGCTGCACCAGGTCCTAGCTGTGGCATGCGGGATCTAGTTTGCTAACCAAGGATCAAACGCAGGCACCCTGCATTCGGAGCAAAGAGGCTTAGCCACTGGACCACCAGGGAGTCCCTCAAAGGTTGTTCTTAGTCTTAGCAACCATTCTGCTGATGGCTGATTCTCGGAGACAGTTTATGCAAGTGTCATCTCTTAGTTGGGCTTTCCAGATGGCACCAGTGGTAAAGAACTCGCCTGCCAACACAGAAGACATTAAAGATGAGGGTTCGATCCCTGGGTTGGGAAGATTCCCTGAGAAGGGAAAGGCTACCCACTCCAGTATTCTAGCCTGCAGAATTCCATGGAAAGTCCATGGGGTTGCATAGCGTCAGACATGACTGAGCAACTTTCACTCTCACTTTCACTTTCCAGTATTCTTGCCTGGAAAATACCATGGACAGAGGAGCCTGGCAGGCTAGAGTCCATAGGGTCACACAGAGTCAGACATGACTGAAGCAACATGGCAGGTACACACTCATGTTCATCTTTCTATTGACCATACTTTCAAACTGAACTTAGCAGCCTCTTGGCACTATTGCACGTCTCACATCAGACTGAAATGACCTACACAGTGACTGGTTCCCCTCTCCCTGTGGCTTCCTTTCCCAGAACACAACAGCCTGCGCTCTCTGAGCTTTGATGTCAACAGAACACCTGGATACCTTGTTGTTACAAATGTAGGCCTTGCAACCGATGTCATGTACATTGACTGAGTGTGACAGATGAAAGATGAAACGCTTCCCAATGTGGAATCTGATGAGGATACAGGACTTCTGTCATTTTCAGGCTGACTGGTTCTTAAAAGCAGTTTGGCTCATAACATCTGTCAGGAAAGGGTAATGTTTTGTGACATCAAATCACAATTGTATCTCTACTAATAGGGACATCATAGTAAATGATACCTGCATAGATTCACGCAGCATGAAACTGTGGCTTGTCATCTCTTCCTATTTGTACAACTTTTCTAAAAATGAAATGATAGCATTGCTATAAACACCTAGCAGTCTGTTTATCCTGCTGATCTCAAGAAACACACTAATTATATGTTGAAGGAAAAGTTCAATTTCTAATGTATTTAGGGTAGAATCAATGTCAGTTAGTCCAGACAACATTTATGGAGTCTGAAGAAGTTACAATGAAAGAAGAAATTATATCCTTGCCCAGAAGTAACATACAATCTACTATTTCCTGTCATGGCTCAGATGATTAAAAAATCCCCCTACAATGCCAGAGACCTGGGTTTGATCCCTGGGTTGGGAAGATTCCCTAGAGGAAGGCATGGAAACCCACTCCAGTATTCTTGCCTGGAGAATCCCCATGGACAGAGGAGCCTGGCGGGTTACAGTTTATGTGGTCACAAAGAGTCAGACACGACTGAGCAACTAAGCATGCTACAAATCACCATCTCCTCTATTTTGAGATATATATATATATATATATATATATATCTCCTCACTTATTTAAGGACCTTTAAAAATGTAAACAGTTGGAAAGTAAACATAAATCTAGTTCTATAAACTTATTAAAATGTCTTTGATAAGCAGTTTTTTATGATAGAAAATTGTCACACAAAACAAATTTATACACAAGCTTTAAGTGTTTTGCTATATTTCCTGGAGAAACAGGGTGGGGGGAGGACAAGACTTGCAAGCAAATAAGATGTGTTGAGCCTAATAACCATTGCTTTTAAGAAAAGAAACACAGGCAGCTACTGTAAATCAAACTTATATATCAATAACATCTTTCCAGAGAATCTAGACAATAAGCTTGGTTAGTACTAATTCAAAGATATAGAAATGATGTCAATGAGAAAGGAAAGGAGTCAGAAGTACAATGATGATAGTAAAAATGATAATTAATGTTAACATTTCCTGAACTCTTTCCCTGAGCCAGGTACTGTTATAAGCCTCTAGATGGGTCTATTAGTTAGGCATCTCCAGAGAAAATAGAACCAAGCCGTTTCTCTAGAGAACCCTGAAACAGATAGCTATAGATATATGGACGTACATATATAGAGACAGAGGCTTCCTGGGTGGTTCGGGGTAAGGAATCTCTGTCAATGCAGGACGCACAAGACACGCAGGTTCCATCCCTGAGTTGGGAAGCTCCCCTGGGAGAGGAAATGGCAACTCAATTCAGTATTGTTGCCTGGAGAATCCCATGGACAATGGAGCCTGGCAGACTACAGTCCATTCGGTCGCAAAGAGTCAGACACGACTGAGCACACACACACACACATACATATATAGAGAGAATCATAATATTATTTAATGAGGAGGGCATGGCAACTCACTCCAGTATTCTTATCTGGAGAATCCCCATGGACAGAGGAACCTGGCAGGCTATAGTCCATGGGATCACAAAGAGTCGCACACGACTGAGCGACTAAGCACAGCATATTATTTAATATAAATCTCTCTCCATATGGACTGAGAGAGTGAATGATTATAGTAATTGGCTCAGGTGATACAGAGGCCCAGCCTGTCTTGTTTGAAAGCTGGAAACCCAGGAAATTTAGGGTATAATTCCGTTTAAAGCCAGAGGCTTCAGAATCAGGAATGTTGTTATCCAAGGGCAGGAGAAGATGAATGTCTCAGCTCAAGCAGAGTGAATGTGTCCTTCCTCCACTTTTTTGTTAAACTCAGGCCCTCAAGGGATGGAATGATGCCCCCTCACACTGACGAGGAAGTTCCTCTTTACTTCAATCTACCAATTCAAATGCTAGTCTTGCCTGGAAACACTCTACAAACACACCCAGAAATGATGAACACCCTTTTGCCCAGCCAAGCTGACATCAAATTAGCCATCACAGGTGGGTACTGTCAGTACCAGTCAATGTGATTCCTGTTTTAACCACACAGTGCCACTGTGTATTCCCACAAATGAAAAGAGAGACACACATGTTAACATGCATTCATGTATTTATGGAAGAACTTGAAATTTCCATTGCTTTTAACCTGCAAAATACAGAACCCACAGTTGCTATAATGTTTACTTCAGTATTCTTGCCTTGAGAACCCCATGAACAGTATGAAAAGGCAAAAGGACACAGAGATGAACTCCCCGGGTCAGTTTAGGTCAGTTCAGTTCAGTCACTCAGTCATGTCAGACTCTTTGCGACCCCATGAACCGCAGCCCACCAGGCCTCCCTGTCCATCACCAACTCCTGGAGTCCACCTAAACCCATGTCCATTGAGTCGGTGATGCCATCCAACCATCTCGTCCTCTGTTGTCTCCTTCTCCTCCTGCCTGCCCTCAATCTTTCCCAGCATCAGGATTTTTTCAAATGAGTCAGCTCTTCGCATCAGGTGGCCAAAGTATTGGAGTTTCAGCTTCAACATCAGTCCTTTCAATGAACAGCCAAGACTGATCTCCTTTAGGAAAGACTGGTTGGATCTCCTTGCATTCCAAGGGACTCTCAAGAGTCTTCTCCAACGCCACAGTTCAAAACTATCAATTCTTCGGCGCTCAGCTTTCTTTATAGTCCAACTCTCACATACATACATGACCACTGAAAAAACCATAGCCTCAACTAGACTGACCTTTGTTGACAAAGTAATGTCTCTGCTTTTTCATATGCTGTCTAGGTTGGTCATAACTTTCCTTTCAAGCAGTAAGCGTCTTTTAATTTCATGGCTTCAATCACCATCTGCAGTGATTTTGCAGCCCAGAAAAATAAAGTAATCCACTGTTTCCACTGTTTCCCCATCTATTTCCCATAAAGTGATGGGACCAGATGCCATGATCTTCGTTTTCTGAATGTTGAGATTTAAACCAACTTTTTCACTCTCTTCTTTCACTTTCATCAACAGGCTTTTTAGTTCTTCTTCACTTTCTGCCATAAGGGTGGTGTCATCTGCATATCTGAGGTTATTGAGATTTCTCCCAGCAATCTTGATTCCAGCTTGTGCTTCATCCAGCCCAGCATTTCTCATGATGTACTCTGCATATAAGTTAAATAAGCAGAGTGACAATATACAGCCTTGACATACTCCTTTTCCTATTTGGAACCAGTCTGTTGTTCCATGTCCAGTTCTAACTGTTGCATATTAAAAAGCAGAGACATTACTTTGCCAACAAAGATCCACCTAATCAAAGCTATGGTTTTTCCAGTATTATGTATGGATGTGAGAGTTGGCCTATAAACAGAGCTGAGGCACCAAAGAATGATGCTTTTGAACTGAGGTTTGGAGAAGACTTGGGAGTCCCTTGGACTGCATGGAGATCAAACCAGTCAATTGTAAAGTAAATCAGTCCTGAATATTCATTGGAAGGACTGATGCTGAAGCTGAAACTTCAATATTTTGGCCACCTAATGTGAAGAACTGACACATTTGAAAAGACCCTGATGCTGGGAAAGATTGAAGGCAGGAGAAGAAGGGGATGACAGAGGATGAGATGGCTGGATGGCATCACCGACCTGATGGAAATGAGTTTGAGCAAGCTCCAGAAGGTGGTGATGGGCAGGGAAGCCTGGCGTGCTGCAGTCCTTGGAGTAGCAAAGATTCGGACACAACTGAGCAACTGAACTGAACTTGCTGAATGTGTGCATGAGTGCTCAGTCACTTCAATTATGTCCGACTTTTTGTGTCCCCATGGGCTGTAGCCCACCAGACTCCTCTGTCCATGGAATTTTCCATGCAAGAATTTTGGAATGGGCTGCCACTTTCCTCCTTCAGGGGATCTTCCTGACCCAGGGATCAAATCCACGCCTCTTGCATCTCCTGCATTGGCAGGCGGATTCTTTACCACTAGCATCACCTGGAAGGTTGATGTGATTCAATTCACTTGACATGCTTAGAGTAGAATACATTTTGCTATGCTATGCTATGCTAAGTCACTTTAGTCGTGTCCGACTCGGTGTGACCCCATAGACAGCAGCCCACCAGGCTCCCCATCCCTGGGATTCTCCAGGCAAGAGTACTGGAGTGGGGTGCCATTGCCTTCTCCGAGAGTACATTTTACCTATTATTATTATTATTGTCTCTTGTTATTGTATGGGTCAACTCCTAACACCTGTTATATCAGTGACCATGAGAGTTAATACAATTCAGCCACTCCTTTTTTTACTGAATAATTTCCTTTTATCCTACATGAAAAATCTACTGTTCCATAGATTTGGGGGCAAAAGTGTTGAAGGATTACAGGATAAGAGGAATGTGAGGGTCAAGTCTTTTAAAAACACATCATTTTAAGTCACTAACATTTCTCCGCACTCTTAGGGCATAAATAAAACTTCTGGTTGTTGATAAACAATGGAAAGTTTTTGGATTCCAAGGAGGAACAAATAGAAAAATGAGCCTTGAGCAGTGGTCCTTAAGGCAGTTGGAGCTACTGTAATGGAACTGACCAGTCAATTATTTCCAGCAACTAATTTCACTGGCTTTTCCATTTAATTGACTGGTAGCTTGACCACTGTACAGAAATGCTCTGGAATGAAGGCATTATTGAACAAAGCAAAACAAAGTGACCTATTAAAGTGGATTGCAATGAAAGGAACAGGGCTCTGCTCAGACCTGGTTTTAAATAAGCTGCCCCATTTTGAATAAGAGAGGCTTTCTTTTCAAATCTTCATTATTTGAAGCTATTTTGCAATTTCTGGTGTAAATGTAATTCTGGCACTCTTCTCTGTCACTCAGAACAATCTCCTCTCCATTTCTAAGCTTCTGTGTAACATAGTCGTCGTTGCTGTTCAGTGGTTAAAGTCGGGTCCAACCCTGCAGCCCCATGGACTGCAGCACGCCAGGCTTCCCTGTCCTTCACTATCTCCTGGAGTTTGCTTAAGCTCAGGTCAGTTGAATTGATGATGCCATCCAATCATCTTATCCTCTGTCGCCACCGTCTCCTGCCCTCAATCTTTCCCAGCATCTCCGTCTTTTTTAATGAATCAGTTCCTCGCATCAGGTAGCCAAAGTATTGGAACTTCAGCATCAGTCCTGCTAATGAATATTCAGGGCTGATTTAGGATTTTTGGATTTAGGATTGACTGGTTTGATCTTGCATTCCAAGGCAGTCTGAAGCGTCTTCTCCAGTTGACAATTATTTTAATTCTAGTCAGTCTCTTAATTCTTATTCTTCTCTGAAATCTGACATTATACACTGTTTTTAAGAATTTAGGTAACTTCTCCATTTGTCCTATAAAGGAGAAAACTGCTTTTTCTTGGTTTTTTTTTTTTTTTTTTCTTTTGCTGGATTAGTGACTCTACCTTCCACCTCCCTGTATTAACTTATCATTCACTTTGTACTGCTTTCTCACTGTCAAAAAAAAAAAAAAGAAAGAAAAAAATCTCTTTTTTTAAAGTCTTTTCCCTCTGTACTGTCACTTCAGATTCACAGTTGCTAAGTGTTCCAGAAGCCCACCAGAGGGACTTTCTTGTGGTGTGATCTGCAAACTTTGAAATAACACCCACCAGCAGAAGCACCATATGCTATGGAGTTACACAGTAAACTGACAGGAACATCTCATTTGTCATTTGAAATTCAGAAAATGTCAGCAATTTTCATACCCAGCAATTTCCTAAATGCCTCTCTGGTTAGCAAGGAGTAACATTTGCTATAAATGCACGTGAAAAGATGAAATTTTATGTTGTGCTTCTAGAGGAATAATAATAGCAAAGCCAGTATTAAGACCTACACAACTCGATGAGCATATGGACAGACATATCAAATTTCTACACTCACTTTGATCTATCCTATGTGCACATCACTAGGTGAATGGTTTTATTCATAACATTTATGACATTTGGACTACTCACATTCTATAACACTGGTGATTCAAATGTGCCTTCTTATGACAAAATATAATACCAAAGAATATTTTTAATCCATTAAAGGCAAATTTAACATAAAACGCAAGCTGTCCCCTTTGTGATTAAGCTGAATTTGCATCCAGCAGCACTTTTAGCCAACAACAGAGCCAACAGAGAAAACTGCTTGGCAATTCTTCCTAATTAAAAGATGTTAATTACTGCTAAATATTATACACTTTCTATATTATAAATGTTCACCTAAATCAATGTTATTACAGTACTAAAGAAATTAATAATGATTTTTAAGTCTGGTAAAGTGTGGCCAAATTACCCATTAGTTCATACCGTCAAATGACTTCACAATGAAATTTCTGAATTGATATCATATAAAGACCAGAATGTCCATGGCCTCACACATTTAGCACATCTTTTATGTGTCAGTCATAGTACTTGGTGGTGTGTCTTTTTCATGCCTAATATCAATGACATGAAGCAGCAGCAGAGATTGTGTGAAGGTGAAGAATAGAACACAGTAAGATTCTGGGTGTTTCCTTCACTCTGAATTTGCCTTTAGCCAGCCTGGCCTCTCTGGAATAGAGAATGCTAGATTGAGTTCTCTACTATCTATATAACCAGTAGGTCATGACCAGTAAGAACAGGGAAACTCACATTTACTGAGCCTCACAAGTTTTCTCACTTTGATACAACTGTCCCTCAGGGCAAGTACTGAAGAATTGATGCTTTCCAACTGTGGTGCTGGAGAAGACTCTTGAGAGTCCCTTGGACAGTAAGGAGATCAAACCAGTCAATCTCAAAGGAAATCAACCCTGAATACCCATTGGAAGGACTGATGCTGAAGCTGAAGTTCCTTACTTTGGCCACCTGATGCAAAGAGCTGATTCACTGGAAAAGACTCTGGAGCTGGGAAAGATTGAAGACAGAAGGGGAAGAGGGCAATAGAGGATGAGAAGGCTGGATGGCTTCACCGATACAATGGACGTGAACTTGGGCAAACTCCAGGAGATGCTGAGGGCAGGGAGGCCTGGTGTGCTGTAGTCCATGGGGTCTCAAAGAGTTGGACATGACTTGGTGATTGAACAACAACATAAATATCTCTTTTTGTATATGACAGTTTTGGTGCTCAAAAGTGGAAGTCGCCAAGTTTACACAATAGGTGGCAGTGTTCAAGTCCAGTCTCTGACCTCAATTCACAGGTTCTTTCTACTAGGTCATGCTCCCTGTTATGTAAAGGATATCCGAAAACCTCATTTTGATTTATGAGCCAATATTCTTCCTTCTGTTATCACTTGACCACAATTCCTACTGTTTGAGTTTTGGCTCAAAAAGAGACTTGTTAAAAGAAGAACTCCAGATTCGGCTCTGCTGTTGACAAAATGATCTTGGAGCATCACTTTCTGCATTTGAGCCTCAATTTCCTCATCTACAAAAAGAGTGACTAACTCTCTCCTAAGATTGTGGTGATGATCAAAGGTGTTGAGAAAGGTGTTTAAAAAAAATATAAAGTGCAGCAAAGGTAAGGCACTTGGTCAATTGCTACACAGGAGAATGAACAGAGATGGAAAGCAATTTGGACTCTTTATAAGCCACAACTGATAATCCACTCTTTGTAATCTGTTAATGGTTACGGGGGGCAACGGCATAACCAGGGGTCCCCAACCCCCAAATCATGGCCTGGTAATGGTCTGTGACTGTGTGTACCTAGTCGCAAAGCAGGAAGTGAGTGGTGGGCGAGTGGTGAGGCTTCATCTGTATTTCATGTGAGCTCCTCATTGCTCACATTACTGCCTGAGCTCTGCCTCCTGTCAGATCAGCAGCAGCATAATAAATGGAATGTGCTTGAATCATCCTGAAACCTTCCCCCCACCCCACTGTCCGAGAAAAAATTGTTTTCTACAAAACCAGTCCCTGGCGCCAAAAAGGTTGGGGACCATTTGCATAGCTGATTGATTAGAGTACTGAACACTTGGGAATGCGAATTTTAGAATCAGACAGACAGATCAGAGTTCAAATCCGGGCTCTTCCAACTTCTGTTGGTTTGAGCTGAAGTATACTTCATCTGTCCCACCATCACTATCTCGCCTGAAAAACAAAAAAAGTGAAGTACTATCTCACAAGCAGGGATGACTTCTTGGAGACACAACCTTGCGTAGTTACAAAGGACTGTGTTCTCAACAGGCTCTCACACTTGGTTTAATGCCTTGTGGTCACTAACTTGAAATTCCTAGTAATTTTCTCTTTGAGCTTGGGTTTTGTAAGTGAAGTCCGAACTGACAATGGAGCATGCACGTGGGCAGAGGACACACACATAAAGTGAATGCCTTCCTAGTCCATTAGCATATAACAGTCAGGATTCCATGAGCACAGAATTCTAGTGGACCCACCAGGCATGGGAGTTCAGTGAGATTCAAAGCAGGTACAAAATAGGCATTTTAGGTCTGTTGTTGCTGTGTAGTTGCTAAGTCATGCCCAACTCTTTGCGACCTCATGGACTGCAGCATGCCAGGCTTCCCTGTTCTCCACCATGCCAGGGTTCCCCATCCTCCTCTATCTCCCAAAGTTTGGTCAAGTTCATGCCCATTGAGTTGGTGATGCTATCTAACCATCTCATCCTCTGCCACCCCATTCTCTGTTTGCCATTAATCTTTCCCAGTATCAGGGTCTTTTCCGATGAGCCAGCTCTTTGAATCAGGTGGCCAAGGTATTGGAGCTTCAGCTTCAGCAATATTAGGTCTATGACTAAGTGGCAGTACTCACAGCCTGAGAGGCTATTCTTTCCCTTTGAACCAAAACTTGTTTGAAATAAAGAATACATACTCTGGAGTTAGACTGCCTACAGCTAGGTTAAAATCCATATTCTTCCTCTTTGTAGCTGTGTGATCTTGGGCAGGTCGTTTAACTGTTCAGAGTCTCAGAAAAAAATCCACAGACCTCACCTGGTTGTTGTAAAAATCAGTGAGTTAACATGTAGAATAATGACTATAGAACATGTTAACACTCATTACATTTTTTGCAACTATTAATTTTGTTGTTTTGTTGTTGGAATACAGAGAAATTTAGTCAAACTTAGAGAAATCAAGAAAGGCTTTACAAGCTTTAATTGAAAAAGATACATGCACCTCAGTCTTCATTGTAGCACTATTTATGACAGCCAAGGCATGAAAGCAACCTAAAAGTCCATCAACAGATGAATGGATAAAACAGATACGTAGTATGTAATATATATGTGATGGAATATTACTCAGCCATAAAAAAGAATGAAATGATGCCTTTTGCAGCAACATGGATGGACCTATAGATTACCATACTAAGTGAAGTAAGTCAGAGAAAGACAAATGTATCACTTACATATGAATCTAAAAAACAGTACAAATGAACTTGTTTACAAAACAGAAACAGACTCACAGACATGGGAAACAAATGGTTATTAAAGGGGAAAGGGTGGGGAGAGTGATAAACTGGAAATATGGGATTAACAGATGGACAGTACTATATACAAAATAGATAAGCAAGAAGGATTTAATGTCTAGCACAGGAGACTATATTGAATATCTTGTAATAATCTATAATACAGATTTTAGTTTGAAAAGAATCAAAATAAAAATATATACATATATATGTATAATCCAGTTACTTTCCTGTATACCTGAAACTAACACAATACTCTAAATCAACTGTACTTCAGTTTAAAAAAAAGAAAGGCTTTACAGAGGAGAAAACATTGGATCTGTCCCTTGTGAACTTCTCAGTCATAGTGAAAATATTAGTCGCTCAGTCATGTCCAACTCTTTGGGATCCCATGGACTGTAGCCTCTGTTCATGGAATTCTCCAGTCAAGAATACTGGAGTGGGTAGTCATTCCCTTCTCCAGGGGATCTTCCTGACCCAGGAATTGAACACAGGTCTCTCGCACTGCAGGCAGATTCTTTACCATCTGAGCCACGAGAGAAGCCCCAGAAATGCAAAGCCAGCTGCATAGATGGCTTGAAAGGGCCTGAACCATTCACTGACTGTATTGGGCCCGGCACATCCACCATAGCCCTCTCCAAACTTTCAAATAACTGGGGCTTCCCTGATGGCTCAGTGGGAAAAGTCTGCCTGCAGTGCAGAAGAACCATGTTTGATCCCTGGCTTGGGAAGATCCCCTGGAGAAGAAAATGTCAACCCACTCCAGTATTCTTGCCTGGAGAATTCTGTGGACAGAGGAGCCTGGTGGGCTACAGTCCATGGGGTCACAAAGAGTCGGACATGACTGAGTGACTCACACTTTACTTTTCAAAACTGTTTAGGAGAGCATACCCTTCTCTTTATAATTTGATTTATGCTCTTAGGAAGACCCTTGTAAGAAAAAATAAAAGTCTTTAAAAACACAGAGTTGTCAGAAACCATCTGAGATTCCCTCACCGGAAGCCAGCATAAGAGAACCTCTTAGAATAAAATTGCTTCTTCGTGTGCGGGCGTACACAGGAATCAATCAGTCCCTTCCTGCAGCTCCGGTCTGTTCATTTTATATAGTTGCCCAGCTTGACAAGAAATCCAGGGAAGGGCTAAGGAGTGTTGTCAGCACAAGGATGGGAGGGGAGTGATATACTAGGCTAATAAAAGGACTCACAAAGGTCCCTGCAGTCATAAATCCTTCTCGCGGCTTTTACAATCTGTTTCTTTTGTAGGATTGCGATGATGGAGCCCTGACATCCTGCCCTTTCCTTCCCTTCCCCCTGCATGTCAGGAACCCCGAGCTCAGTACTCAATGTGTAGAGAGAACAGAATCCAGTACAACTCCCTGCCTTCACCATTCTCACCCTTCATGTGGGTCTGGGCAGATGGGGACAAGGGGCCTGCTGCCTGGGCTCCCTGACTCTCTCCTGCCTGCCTTACCCTCCCCATACATTCTCAGGATTGCCTCTTTCCCACACGCACCTGGAGAACTACCTGATTCTCTGAGGCATCGGCCAAAATCCTGGCAGTAGGATCCTAGCGTTTTTATTACAGTAAGTCCCCTACATACGAACCTTCAAGTTTCAAGCTTTCAAAGATGTGAACGTGCGTTCACACGTCCAATCATGCAAGTTAGTCCACGTGTCTGGCATACATTGTTACACGCGTGCGTTCTCTACTAGTGGCTGTGCGTTTGTGTACTTTACAGCACTGTGTAGAGTAGTCTAGCAGTTGTTGGCGTTTAGTCACTAAGTCATATATGACTCTTTTGTGTCCCTATGGACTGCAGCCCACCAGGCTCCTCTGTCCATGAGATTCTCCAGGTAAGAATACTGGAGTGGGTTGCCATTTCCTTCTCCAGGGGATCCTCCTGACCCAGGGATCGAACCCACGTCTCCTGCATTGGCAGAAAAATTCTTTACCACGGAGCTGCCAGGAAAGCCCAGAGTACAGTAGTACAGTATCTTTATTTCTTGTCTGTTCACTTGATGCCAGCCTCTGTATGCCAGTGATTGTACTTTTTGAGGTACTGTACTGTAAGATTAAAATGTTTTTTTTTTTAATTTTTGTGTATTTTTAATGTATTATTTGTATGAAAAGTATTCTAAGCCTATTACAGTATGGCACTATATAGCCAATTGTGCTAGTTGGGTACCTAGGCTAACTTTGTTGGACTTAACGAACAAATTGGACTTACGAACTTGCTCTCAGAATGGAATTCGTTTGTATGTAGGGGACTTACTGTAATTAGATGGTTTTCTTTTGGTCTTATGTCAATTTCTTCTGGGCTTCCCAGGGGATGCTAGTGGTAAAGAACTCGCCTGCCAATGCAGGAGACATAAGAGACGTGGGTTTGTTCCCTGGGTCAGGAAGATCCCCTGAAGGAGGGCATGACAACCCACTCCAGTATTCTTGCCTGGAGAATTCCGCAGACAGAGGAGCCTGGTGAGCTACCGTCCATGGGGTTGCACAGAGTCGGACATGACTGAAGTGACTTAAAACACATGCATACACACAGCTTCTTCAGGTGAAGCTGTCATGGGAAATACTGCAAATAAAGCACTGGAATCTGACTTACCTCAGCAAGGAAAAGTATCCAGAATCCCACAAAGAGGTCATCTTTGAGCATGAGCAGTAATCACAGTGTTGACAAAAGCCATGGACAGAACATGACTGGCTGTTGACCCAGAAGCTAGATGGACTCAGGCAATCAGAGGCTCCTCACCCTTCCCTGTCCTGGGAATGTCCATTCTGCACCCAGTCTTATAGCTGAAGCCGTTTCAAGCATGCAACCTTGAGAGAGTGAAGTGGTGGTGAGACCATCAAGATAGTATATGTGACTGAACCCCATTAAGGCCTCTATGTAAATTCCTAAGATCTTCGTGGGTGGGGGCAGAGATCTATGCATCATGCAGCCGTCTGAGACAAACCTGGTATATAAGTTTTCTTGCTCCTGAGAACTGCCACCTACCTGCCTGGAGTGGTCTGCCTCTTTCTTTGTTCACTCCTGGCTCTCCTTGTTCAGTTTCAGATCTGCCCCCTGGAAGTTCCTGAGATTATGAACCAACATACAGATGTAGTCAGTTTCCCCATTTCTCTACTTGGGATAATCTGCTTTCCTGTGCTTGGAAAACACAATTTGTCTTTCTATCAATTCAAGTAAAATGCCACGAGGAATATAAATTGATAAATGCCATTATAAAAATGTATTATCCCAAAGAAAATACTAATGCATTTTTATTGTCAGAGTTTTTATTTACTGTTACATGACTTTTCCTTCTACAGGGTAAATATTTCAGAGCTGCTGGAGATAGGAACATAAGTGCCCTCCCTCCCAACAAAGATATTTAAAACTAAACCAACAAAGTCTAGCTTTTAAAAATGAATCTACCCATAGGGATGGGTTGTGGAGGTGGAAGAGAGACTCAAGAGGGAGGGCATATATGTATGGAGAGAAAAAATTCTGGTTAGTGGCTCAGTTGTGTCTGATTCTTTGTGACCCCATGGACTGTAGTCCACCAGGCTCCTCTGTCCATGGAATTTTTCAGATGAGAATACTGGAGTGGAACTTGTTTGTATGTAGGGATGCCATTTCCTCATCCAGAGGATCGTCCCAACCCAGAGATCGAACCTCTGTCTTCTGTGTCTTCTGCATTGCAGGTAGATTCTTTACTCATTGAACCATTGAAGAAGCCCAATGTATAAAATAAATAATAAAAAATTTTAAAAAATGTCTCTCAGTCGTGTCTGACTCTTCGGGACCCCATGGACTGTAGCCTACCAGGCTCCTCCTTCCACGGGATTCTCCAGGCAAGAGTACTGGAATGGGTTGCCATTTGCTTCCCCAGAGGATCTTCCCCACCCAGGGATTGAACTCAGGTCTCCTGCATTCCAGGCTGACTCTTTAACCTCTGAGCCACCAGGGAAGCCTAACCCACTGCAATAGTCATGCCTGGAGAATCCCATGGACAGAGAAGTCTGGTGGGCTCCAGTCCATGGGGTCCCCAAAAATCAGACACAACTGAAGTGACTTAGCATGCATGCATGCATATGTATACACATATGTATAGTTGATTCACATCGTTGTACAGCAGAAACTAAAACAACATTGTAAAGCAGTTATCCTCCAATTAAAAAATTTTAATGAATAAAAATAAAACACATACTATAAAAATTCCAAAATAAAAAAATTACTCTATAATAAATTAGTTTTCCCTTCAACCAACTATGGCATGCAGTGTGTTCATTCCAACTCTACAGTCAGTGCCCCCAAATATTTGTGTGTATGGTCCACTAAGTTGCATTTTCCTCCATCAAGAGACAAGGCCCAGCAGCATGGGTCCCAAAGAGAAGAAAACATGGAGCAGAGCCCAAGCTCACTCTAATGTAATGAGAGCAAGAGATGAGTCCACGCTGCCATGCAGGCAGCATCCCCTAGTTTAAGGGGAGGAACGCAGTGCAGCACTCAGAGCCTCAGGACAAGTCCAGTCTCTCTACTTTGCATTCACTTCTCAGCCTTTATTTTCCTTATGCAGCTTGAGCTGATATGTCATTCCCTACATATCAGCCATTGGTACCAAATCACTGTGGGCCATTTTAACAAATTACTTTTGCTCTTAAATGATGACGATCACTGTCACTGAGTCATTGGTGGGTCATCATCCCACTGCTGTATTGGGTGTGTATGTAGTCATCTGGCCTTGGAGTGGGCAGGAGAATTGTTTCTGGAATCAGGCTGGACCAAGGTTTCTACTGAGAGCTGCCCATAGCACCTTAGGCAGAAGACAAGACAAGAGCATGGTCCAGAATAGAAGTAAAGATTTCCCCTAAGACTGTGAGCTCACTGTCATGTCTGATTTACAGAAGGAGAGGCAAATGAGAGATTAAGTAATAAATTAAAAAAACAAGACAAACAGAATTGGATGAGAATAAGGAGTAAGAAAAGAGGAGAGGACTTCCCTGGTGCTACAGTGGATAAGAATCTGCCTGCCAATGCAGGGGACATGGGTTCTATCCCTGGTCCAGGAAGACTCCACATGCCTCAGAGCAACTAAGCAGATGCGCCACAACTATTGAGCCTGTGCTTTAGAGATCACGAGCTGCAACTGCTGAAGCCAGAGCACCTAGAGCCTGTATTCTGCAATAAGAGAAGCCACCGCAATGAGAAGCCAGCACATCGCAACTTGAGAAAGCCCACATGAGGCAAGGAAGACCCAGCACAGCCAAAAATAAACAAATATACAAAAGAGCAGAATAAGGAGTCTGAGACTTAAAGTAGTCAAATGGCGAGTGAATATTTGAAACTTACTTTCTTACGGAGCCACAGAATCCTGAAGCTAATCAAAAGAATGTTCCTAAGGCTCTGAAGTCAATTCCAAAATAGCAATCCCAAAAATGTTTTTATCAGTGATGCAGTGACATTGAAATAAGCGTATAAACATCCCAAGATGCCTACTTTAAGGAGGTAAAAAAGCACCATCCTTGGGTGTATGAATTCTGGCATATTTGCTAAACATCAGACATATTTCTTCACAGTGACTCTTTAAATATGCAGTATGTTCAGAAAAACCAACCTGGAACACCGGTGTGTTTTATTTCTTTATTGCTAGAGGTCCTATCCTTTTCTTTGTTGTTTTTCCTCAAAACACAGAGTCTTCTTACTTGAAAGTATTTATGTGTGTACAAAAGGACAGGAGATTTCTGTGAATTGTTCTATGAAACTGTTTTCCCCTACATTACTGCATTCTCACACATCTTTCTCTGTGGGGCAGAATGACCATGTTTTTCTTTATCGCCATCAGTTGGCAAATCCATGGGGACTCTACATGGCATGGCTCATGATAACTTTCTAGTTCTGAAAGATTTGGGGGGAAATGATACTAACTTTATATCAGAAGATGAAGTGATTCGACTTCATTTGAAACCTTTATCAGTCTGACTCCATGAGGGAGAGGTGCCCTGGTTAGCCAGGTTGCAGTCAGTCTGGTGACATATCTGATGACTGTGACTCAACTTACAGTTTGCATTACAGAAGTTCGCTTTGAGATTTGGGCTAAGTCACTTTGCCTTCTGGAATTTCATTTTCTTCTCTCAGTGCTTCCTATCCGTTTCACCAAGATTCTATGAATATTAACATCAAAAGGCTTTGAACTCTCCTAAAGAAAGGAATGCCTCAAAATATGGGGCAAGAAGTGCTCTCAAAAGCATCATTTCATGCTGGTCATATAAATAATCTGGGGGATTTTACCAAGAGAAAAGTTACTTTGTACTGCTGCTGCTGCTGCTAAGTCGCTTCAGTAGTGTCCAACTCTGTGCCACCCTATAGACAGCAGCCCACCAGGCTCCGCCATCCCTGGGATTCTCCAGGCAAGAACACTGGAGTGGGTTACCATTTCCTTCTCCAATGCATGAAAGTGAAAAGTGAAAGTGAAGTCGCTCAGTCATGTCCAACTCTTCGAGACCCCATGGACTGCAGCCTACCAGGCTCCTTCGTCCATGGGATTTCCCAGGCAAGAGTACTGGAGTGGGGTGCCATTGCCTTCTCCGTACTTTGTACTAAATCCAGCGAAATAATGAAAATGAAAATGCTTCGAAGAGATAGAAACTTACATATGTCCTCAAGATGTATATATAAGAACACTTTAAAGGGGGTGGGAATAAAAGTGAATCAATAAGCAAACTGTTTGTAGGAGGCATTTTACAGTGTTGGCATGTTTGATTTACATTACTGTCATTCATATTTGATGGAGGACATCAAATTCGTGCAGAAGGCAAAAATCTGACAAAATCTTAACATCATTAGTCACCGGAGAAATGCAAACGAAACCACCATGAGATAACTACAAACCCAGTTATATCATAAAGGTAGTAAATCAGCCACATATAAAGCTAGTGAAAGTGAAAGTCACTCAGTCATGTCTGACTCTTTGGGACCCCATGGACTATACAGTCCACGGAATTCTCCAGGCCAGAATACTGGAGCAGGTTGCTGTTTCTTTCTCCAGGGCATCTTCCCAACCCGGGGATTGAACCCAGGTCTCCCGAATCACAGGCAGATTCTTTACCATCTGAGCCACCAGGGAAGCCCATATAAAGCTAGTAGGAGGGTTAAAAGACAAAAGTAGTAAAATCATCTTTATCCACAGGAAGTAGTTGAGAGATACACAGAACAAATGTCTTAAAATATGACATCAAATCCAGTAAAGCTTGTGGGCAAGGAGTGAAAATGCAGGGTTACTAAAATCTTTTGAACTTAAGAAATCAGTAACAAATAATCACATACATAAATACATACATACATTGTGGGGAATATAATCACAATTATCAATGGACATGAGTTTGAGTAAACTCTGGGACTTGGTGATAGGCAGGGAGGTCTGGCGTGCTGCAGTCCATGGGGTGGCAAAGAGACTGAACTGAACTGAATGTAATATCTTTCTACAGTGACACAAGGTCATTGTAGTAATCATTTGGATACATACAGAAGTATCACATCACTATGCTTTGTAACAGGAACTAACACAGTGTTACATAGGTCAACTATTCTTCAAAAACAAACCCATAGAAAAAAAGATCAGATTTGTGCTTACCAAAGGTGGGTGCTGAGATGAGGAGGAATTGGATGAAGATGGTAAAAGGTACACACTTCCAACTATAACATAACTACTAGGGGTGTAATGTCTATGACTAACATTGCTGTATTTATATGGGGAAGTTGTCCCATTACAAGAAAAAAGAATTTTCCTATTTCTTTAATTTTGTACCCGTATGAGATGATGGATATTCACTAAACTTACTGAGGAAATCATTTCATAATGTATGTAAGTCAAATCATTATGCTGTTTATCTTACACTCTGAGCTGTATGTCAACTATATTTCAATAAAAGTGGAAGGAAAAAAAGTGAGCCAGATAGACAGGTGCCTGACCTCAAGAAGCTTAACTCCAGTGGAACGTAATAAACATTTCATCAAGTTTCCCATTTTCTTTTCTACTGTAATGCTCTCATCCCTCCCCTCCTAACCAGAGAAGCTTCACTGAGCTGAGGGGGTAGCTCTTTTCCATTTCAGCCTTTATTAGTTTCTTCCCCACCCCCCACAATGTGCACCACACCCTATCTGACTCCAGTCTGGATAACCTATGACCTCTTACCTCTTCATTGTGTTTTAATTTTTCTCTTTACAAACTTTCCAAGACAAGTTTATTTTTTTAATTTATTTTTTAATTAGAGGAAAATTGCTTTAAAATATTGTGTTGGCTTCTGCCATATGACATGCATCAGCCATTAAGTATAACTATGTTGCCTCCCTTTTGACTCTTTCCCCCACTCCATAGCTTGTCATAGAGGACCGCATTGAACTCCATATGTTATACATCAACTACTCATTAGCTATTTTACATATGGTAAAATGTACATACATTTACAACTTCTTTGGTGGCTCAGATGGTAAAGAATCTGCCCTCAGTGCAGGAGACCCAGGTTCTGGAGTAGGTAATGGCTATCCATTCCAGTATGCTTGCCTGGAGAATTCAGTGGACAGAGGAACCTGGTGTGCTATGGTCCATGGGGTGAAAAGAATTGGACACAACTGAGCGGCTTAACACACTTACATATGGTAATGGATACGTTTCAAGGCTACTCTCTCAACTCGTCCCACCCTCTCTTGCCCCTTTTTTGTCCACAAGTCTATTTCCTATGTCTGTGTCTCTATTCCTGTCCTGCAAATAGGTTCATCAGTACCATTTTTCTAGATTCTATATATATGCATTAATATATGATATTTATTTTTCTCTTTCTGACTTAATTCACTCTGTATAACAAGTTCTAGGTTCATCCACCTCACTAGAACTCACATTGGTCCAAAGAGCAATCACCAAAAAATCTACAAGCACTAAATGCTGGAGAGGGTGTGGAGAAAACGGAGCCCTGATGTATTGTTGGTGCGAACATAAATTGATATAGCCACTATGGAGAACAGCATGGAGATTCCTTTTAAAAAACTAGGAATTAACTACCATATGACCCAGCAATCCCACTATGGGGCATATGCCCTGAGAAAATTGAAAAAGACACATGCACCCCAACGTTTATCACAGTACTATTTACAGTAGCTAGGACATGGAAGCAACCTAGATGCCCATCCACAAATGAATGGATGAAGAAGTTGTGGTCCATGTATACAATGAATATTACAAAGAATATTACATGTTTATTACCAAAGGTCTTTTTAGGAAAGGAAACTAAAAATTATTCAACATATTGTATGTACTAGGCATTTACATACCTTATTTAATTTGTCATTATCCCTTAGATGATGTAAGTATTACTACCTCCATTCTTAGAAGAGAAAACAAAACTTTTTAAAAGCAATCTTCTCTTTTTTATTTTTTTATTGACGGATAATTGCTTTACAGAATTTTGTTGTTTTCTGTCAAACCAGGTAGGACTTGAGGCTAGATCTGACTGACTGCCAAGTTCACATTCTGTTCTTACACAGACTTCCTCGTAGCTCTCCTGTAATAGCTCTGCTGGATCATATGCGTGTTAAGGTGTTCCTGTCATCTTACATTGGGAGCTTCCCAGGTGGCTCAGTGGTAAACAATCTGCCTGCAATGCAGGAAACACAGGTTCAATCCCTGGGTCAGGAAGATCTACTGGAGTAGGAAACGGCAACCTACTCCAGTATTCTTGTTTGGAAAATTCTTGTTTGAACAGAGGAGCCTGGCAGGCTACAGTCTATGGGGTCGCAAAGAGTTGGACATAACTGAGCAGGCACGCACACCATCTTATGTTAGCTTATCCTTTAGATTGTTAGCTTTACAAGTATGAAAGAGTATTATTACTGGGATTTCCCTAGTGGTTCGGTGGTTAAGACTGTACTTCTACTGCAGGGCGTGTGGTTTCAATCCCTGGTCAGGGAACTAAGATCCCACATGCTATGCTGTGCAGCCAAAATAAAATTAAATTAAAAAAATTTAAGAGTATTATTCCTGTATAACCTAGAATAATGGGAGTTTAATAAATTTGGCTGACAGATTTTATTAAGATCTATTTTATTTATTGCTTTGTTTATAAAAGCAATACATGATCAACATTAAAAGATGAAAAACTAAGACAATCACAAAGAAGAAAATAAATCATACAGGACCCCACTACCCCGGGATATCTGATTATTGCTATTTTGTTATTTCCATATTTTTTCCTTCACATATAACCTTTGGAAACAGAACTGGCGTCATATTGTACATATCTTTTCATATTGTTTTTTAATTAGATTTTTGATACCTGGAATCATTTTCCCATGCCATTTAATATTCTTCTACAACAATGATATTCTGCTGTAGTTAATCATTTTTCTATTATTGTTCCTTAAGATTTTTACTATAAATAACGCTTGATGAATATGTCTATAGATATATTTGTGTACTGCTTTCCTAAGAATAAACTCCTATATATGAAACTGCAACTATTTGCTACTTTATGTGTTATCAAATTGGTTTCCTATGAAATTGTGCCAATTTACCCTTCTACGAGCAGTAGATGGAGCACCCAATTACTGACAGTTTCGGCAGTGATTGGTATTATTATGTTCATTGTTAATTATTACCAGGATAATAAATAGAAAGTGATATGTCTTCTATCTGCTGTGTCTCAGCTGTGAGTGAGTCTAAACAAATTTTCATAAATTAGGTATCCATGATTTGCAAAGTACCTATTTATGTCTTTTGCCTACTTCTCTGCTAGGATGTATTTTTTATTGATTGGTTAGCTTTTTATACATTGAGGCTTTTTTTTTCCTTCTTATGTTGTGAATGTTTTTTCTAGTTTCATTTACTTAAGAAAAGCCTCTATTTTTAAATGTTAGAAATTCTCAAGAAGTTGTAAAATATAGCACAGAGTGCGGGAACCTTCCATCAGGTTTCCTGCACTGGTAACACCTTATATTAACTGTAGTACATTATCTAAACCAAGAAACTAACATCGGTGCAAAACAGTTAGATACATTATAAACAATACAGATGTCTTCAGTTTTCCTTAAATCTACTAACAGTAATTTGAATCATAAATTTTAATGCAGCCATTCTTATTTTTTTTAATCCTTTATATTCCCATGTCCATTTTGACAGGATAGAAGCTTGGAAGTTACTACTCCCTCTTAACAAGAGGTGGAAAACTGAAGATACTAAAAGTCAACAACTCTTCTTGGATCCATAAGACAAGTTCACAGGGAAAATGGCTGCCCTCAAGACTGGAGAGATAGGTGGATACAAAGTTGTG